>NC_061101.1:13291975-13294475 GCF_015104395.2 Macrobrachium nipponense | reverse complement strand
ACATATAATAATACTTAGCACAAAGTGCCAACACATAACATAAAATATTCGAATATAAGTTCCAGAACTTTAGATAATTGGCAATTATATTTTGCAGCTCGGTCATTCGTCTATAAAAAGTCTTTTTGACGTCTTGAGAGACTATAAATAAAAGAGAAGTAGGAAACTAAAATTGAAAATTACAATACGCGGAAATCTTCCTGCGAACAATGATAACAGTAGTTATTTAGTAGTTTTTGTAGTAACCATAGTTGATTAATAGTGAAAAGAAGACTCTAAATAAATATTGCGAAAGGTTTAGGAACACAATCCTGACAGTTCTAAGCACCCTAACTGAGCTCCAAGTCGTAGCAGGAAGCTAAAAAAAAATCATCATAGCTTAAAATCTAGGAGAGACTGATATACTACAAGTTAACAGCAATCAAGGAAGACTTATATCCTTAGTAAAGGACCGAGTTGACAATCTCCCAAGGTCGGTGTATTTCCAGGAAAGGAAATACTAGCGGGGAATAATTCCCAAGGTCTTCTGACAGGACACATCCTCCTGAACCACAAGCATAAGCGGATGAGGAGAGAGAGAGAGAGACTTTTTAGCTTGCTGGAAAAGCTTCAATAGGTTTACAGTGTAAGAGGAGAGAATGGTTATTAATTTAGAGAGAGAGAGAGAGAGAGAGAGAGAGAGAGAGAGAGAGAGACGAGAGAGAGAGAGATGCCTGTTGGTAAGAATGAAGAAGTAAATAATAATTTTTTTTTTAAAACAGCCATCAGCACAAGTTAGAGAGACAGAGAGAGACAGAGAGAGACAGAGAGAGAGAGGGAGAGAGAGAGAGAGAGAGAGAGAGAGAGAGAGAGAGAGAGAGAGGAAAAATATTAAGTGATCGATGAGTGTTGGAAGAATGACTAAGTAAAAATATATAACAAAAATAGCCTTACCACAAGAGTGACCTAAATCAATAATAATAATAATAATAATAATAATAATAAGAATAATAATAATAATAATAAAATAATAATAATAATAATAATAATAAGAGGCTTCTGGAGACGAGCAAAAGGTAAATGTTCCCCTAAGGGAACGAGCAGGTAAAAGTTATATCTTAAAACTATTTTTAAAACAAAGTGCCTGTTTTTTTCCCAGCAACTAACAACTGCTTCTGAATAACTTGTATATTAATCTTCTTCGTATATTTATACCAACTTAAAAAAAACTCCTAAATATTCACTGCAGTCACGAACTGCACTTGTATACTAACCTCTTTCGGACATTGCTATAAACTTAAATATCCCATTACTACATCTACTCAGTCATGAAGTGTAAAAGAATGATTTTCAATGTTGGAAATTAAATTCTGTCGCATCATGTCACCACAATGGTGAGAGAAATCTGGCGCCCATGGTGCAACTTTGATTGGTGAAAAACAGGAAAAAGTCGGAATGAATTGTCAAACTTCTTCACCAAATGTCAGAGGTACTGTAGAGAGAGAGAGAGAGAGAGAGAGAGAGAGAGAGAGAGAGAGAGAGAGAGAGAGAGACTAATGTGGAGCCAACATGTGGCCAAATTTCGTCAGAGAATAAACACAAATCGTAAAGAACGGAACTTAATGACAAAAAACATACCCATTACCGGGTGACCTCGACTGCCTGGCTGACGTGGAAGAGGGCATTTGAGGTCATTCGAGGTCACCGTAGGTAGGGCTTTGGAGAAGTCGGGTTTGAGAGAGAGAGAGAGAGAGAGAGAGAGAGAGAGAGAGAGAGAGAGAGAGTCTAGGCCTCAAATAGTGTCGCCACGTCTGGGACGAATGTCTCCAGAATACAAGCCACAATAATTCGGAGAGTTATTTCAAAACGACTTGACGGAGTGATGGAAGGGGAAATACCTGTAGATGGAATGGGATGTAACAGATAGGAGGGGGAGGGGTTAATGGAGTGGGTGTTCGTATAAAATTTCGAGGACATCGTGTAAAATAATTGCGGGTAAATCGTATGAGAAGAGGAAATGCATTATTTCTTTAAACGTCCAAATGACGACGCCAGGAAAAAATGGAAACACGAGAGAGAGAGAGAGATAGAGAGAGAGAAGACGAGAGAGAGATGAGAGAGAGAGATTGAGAGAGAGAGAGAGAGAAATGTATGAAAAAGTACAAGAGAAACAAAAACAAAAAGCTTTATTCACAAGAAACACGTTTAGATACTTAACGCCAATCTAAGAAAGGCCAGAGAGAGAGAGAGAGAGAGAGAGAGAGAGAGAGAGAGAGAGAGAGAGAGAGAGAGATTTCGTATAACCTTAGCCATGACCTCTTACGAAGGACCTTCACCTTTGAACCTTGGATTCCACATTATTTCATGAAATGTCAATTTCATCGTCTTAAAACATAATTTGCTGGTTGCAAAAAAAGCAATAAAATGTTGCAGCTTTAAACTAGAAGCTGACTGCATAAGAAAGATAAAGTGAGATAAACAATGACTGTCATAAAATCGTTAGTAAAAACATGGCTACTTC
>NC_061101.1:13276975-13286975 GCF_015104395.2 Macrobrachium nipponense | reverse complement strand
AAGACACAAGACGCCTCGTTTGAAACTGTATATCCTGTTGGCTGATTCGAATATGTACAAACACACACACACACACAAACATTATTTTAATCATTTTATAATTATATGTCTAATTGTTTTATTAATTCTTTCAAACATCTTAAACTATATATATATATTATATATATATATATATATATATATATATATATATATATATTTTTAATATATATATATATATATACATGTAAATATATACATATACTATTCATCCATATATATAAATGAATAGTATACACACACACACACACACACACACACACACACACACATATATATATATATATATATATTATATATATATATATATATATATATATATAATATATGTCTAATAGTTTTATTAATTCTTTCAAACATCTTAACTATATATATATATATATATATATATATATATTATATATATATATATATATATATATATAAAGATATGCCACGAAGGAAAAATAAACGAAGGAGTCTGCGAGATCTTTCGGCTGAAAAGCCCTTTACTGAAGCAGCTACTTTATTATGGATTTATCACGTTCCTAACTTTCGTGATTCTGTTATACCATATATATATATATATATATATATATATATATATATATATATATATATATATATAATATATATTTGTATATATACTATATACATAAATGATATTATCATATACTATTCATATATCATATATGATATGAGATATACACCTATATATAATATCTACATTTTATAATATATATTTATACAACATATAACCCCGTTGATAATAACCTTACAACCAAACCATCATATTTATAAAACCACCTCAATAATCACTATCAGACACTATCCTCATCATCATCCCACAATCAAATATGTCTTCCAACGTCTCTCCACACTACAAAACTACAAAACTACAAATTTACCTTCCTCCCAAACTCTGCATAGACGCCCTTAGGCTACAGAGGTTATCTGAAGCCATCGACTATTTTCGTCGATACCCTGGGCATGGCTCTCTTCCGCCCTCTAGTGATAAATCTACGCCCATACTACGCGGGTATAATTGGAAGTTGCAAGGTAACCATAGGGGTCGCTGATTTACACGAATTGCAGAGGAGTGTAGGAAGTATGGTGAGATATGGTTCTCTGAGGTATGAGAAGATAGATATGGTTGGCTGGAGTATGGTGAGTTATGGTTGGTTGGAGTATGGTGAGATATGGTTGGCTGAGGTATAATGAGATAGATGTGGTTGGCTGAATTATGGTGAGATACGGTTGTCTGAGGTATGATGAGATAGATGTGGTTGGCTGGAGTATGGTGAGTTATGGCTGGCTGAAATATGGTGAGATACAGTTAGCTGAAGTATGGTGAGATAAATATGGTTGGCTGAATTATGGTGAAATATGGTTTTCTGAGGCATGATGAGATAAATATGGTTGGCTGGAGTATGGTGAGTTAAGGTTAGCTGAAATATGGTGAGATATGCTTGGTCGAAATATGGTGAGATATGGCTCGCTGAAATATGGTGAGATAAATATGGTTGTCTGAATTATGGCGAGATATGGTTGTCTGAGGTATAATGAGATAGATATGGTGGCTGAAGTATGGTGAGATACGGTTAGCTGAAGTATAGTGAGATATGGTTAGCTGAAGTATGGTGAGATATGGTTGTCTGAAGTATGGTGAGATATGGTTAGCTGAAATATGGTGAGATATGCTTGTCTGAAATATGCAGAGATATGGCTCGCTGAAATATGGTGAGGTATGGTTGGCTAAAGTATAGTGAGATACAGTTAGCTGAAGTATGGTGAGATATGGTTGACTGAAGTATGGTGAGGTATGGTTAGCTGAATTATGTGAGATATGGTTGGCTGAAGTATGGTGAGATGCGGTTGGCTGAAATATGGTGAGGTATGGTTGGCTAAAGTATGGTGAGATACGGGTTGAGATACAGTTAGGTGAAATATGGTGAGATATGATTGGCTGAAACAGACCTGTAGAACATCCAAGGACCAACGAAACATCGAGTCTGGACTGAATAAGACTCATTGTACTCACATGAAGACATCAGTGTTGCAACATCCAAGTCACAGACATCGGAATCACGCCCGGCCATCTTGCCCGTCTCGATTCTCTTGAACCTGGAAAAGAAATAATTCATATTAATTTTCAAACTAAACTTCATTAGTCAATTTAGTTCCCTAATTATAGACTACTCAGACAAGGCCAGTTACATGAATAACAGAAGTTATATTGATTTTTCTTTCTAAATATACTTAGTTAATTCAGTTATAAACCTACCTACTGCCAGTGGAGTGAGCCTCTCTCTCTCTCTCTCTCTCTCTCTCTCTCTCTCTCTCTCTCTCTCTCTCTCTCTCAAACGCACACACCCTAGCAGCATAATGCCCACTGATATGGTTACAACACAAGATCATGAATATTGGGCATCAATATTTTTAAGTTCGTATAAATGATATGTTTTTATATATCCATTTATAGTTCTAATTACGTTTACCCGAAGCAAGGAAATTTGATACCTTGACTTTGTAGAAAAAATTACTATTTTCTTCATTTATTAGTTATTTACCCTTTTCAAATCCATCCATTTAACAATTCCAACACCATCCTACCCTCTCTATCTTTTTAGTTTCGTATATACCCTACCTAATTAGTCAGACCGGATGTAAACCCTCTCCTACTAGCCAAGACGATAAACAACTCGCTAACTCATAATCCCCAGACATTCTTCATCGTGAACTTTCAATTCTTAACTCCAGGGCAGTCTCGATCACCTGATGGCTGACCGGTATTTCTTGGGACCGGGGTCTTCTGACGATCAGCCGTAGATAGGTAATTTTACTGGTGTTGTACGATTAATAATTTGGGGTATTGTATTTTATTATTTTTTTCTCCTAGGTTCAGACGACTGTGGGATTTATTGTAAGTTGGCATAAGGCGAGAGACAGAGAGAAATTCACTTAGCTGAACTTCTGGGAGGTTTTTTTGCTGCTCTCTCTCTCTCTCTCTCTCTCTCTCTCTCTCACACACACACAGACACACACACACAAACCTATTTTAATATTACTAAAGATTTAAATCTATTTTATTTACATACAATTTTTTTCAATGCTTCATTTTATTCATATTACAACGATATAATAGAATATATATTATATATATATGTATATATATTATCTTATAAATAATATAATATATATATATATATATATAATATATAATATTATATTTAAAATTTTTTATATAAATAATATATCCTATATATATAATATAATATATATATAATTATATTTATTTAATATATATATAATATATATATATTTAAATATATATAGATATGGATATCATATATATATGTATCCATATATGATATATATACATATACAATAAAATATCTATATATATTATATATATTATAAATAATATATATATATATATTATATATTAATATATATAATAATTATATGTATATATATAATATTCATATATAAAAGGAACGACCTTTACTGCCTCTGAAAAATGTCCGGTAACCTTTGGAGAAATAATGCCCCCCTTCTCCTCATCTCTCTCTCTCTCGCTCTTCCTCTTCATCCTCTCTCTCTCTCTCTCTCTATCAAATGCCCTTTTATCGACTGAAAAGGCCACTTGCAATGCCGCCTCGATATTTCTGAAAAGAGCTGCTGTTCATTTTTTCAATAATTGACATTTATTTCGATCTATAAGAAATTCTCTTCCGATTATATAATTGGTAGGTAACTGGTTTGGATAAATGTGCAATTGTTAAAGGGGATAATTTCTATCATTTAGCTTTTGCAGGTAAATTATATAACTGGTGTGTATTGATGCGATTGCTATGGAGATAATTCGAATTTCCTATTTGCACTTAAATTATATCATTGGTGGTACCTGGCGTGTACATTTATGCCTTTTCCCGAGATCATTCGGATTATTTTAGTATTTACAGGCAAATTATACAATTGGTGGTACTTGGTGTATATTCATTCATTTGTTAATGGAGATAATTTGGATTATTTCGTATTTGTTGGTAAATTATATAATTGGTAGGTAACTGATGTGCATATTCATGCATTTCTCGAGGTAGATAATTCGGATATCTCCTACATTTTCAATAAACACAACTGATTAAAACTGACTTTTCAGAATTGTTTTAAAAATACGTACTCGTATGCATTTATGCTTTAAAATATACTACTTTCGTGTGGTTTAACACAGCAACCTGTACCAAACGCTTTATTCAAATATACATTACGTGCATGCATACAAACGTGTGTATACAATTTAATATATTCTCATCTAACTGAAAACACGTCCGTATAAATATTCATTTAAAAAACCGCAGTTCCGTTCACACACTTCAATAAAACATTCAAAATGTCTTATAACCGAATCACTAATTTTATGACGACCACAAAACGGTACAGAAGGACGAATTCGGTAAACGTGGGTAAAAATGCAAGGGACTCAGAAGAAGTGAAATTTACCCTAATAGTGAAACGACCCAAGGTAAAATTATTAATATTCGGGAACAGAAATTGGATCTTTACTTGATAGTGACTCCCAAGCCAGTTGAGTATTATTGTGAGATATAAACAAAAAAAATTGTAAATATACCAAAGATAATGGCCCCCAAGAATTAAAACCCTTGGGGAGTATCTCGTCAAGATCCCAGAAGCTTAATAATACCAAGAAAGTATTAGAGATATGCAACTGACCACAGGATATTACCGTAAACTTAGGAAATAGGTTAGTGTGAGATCTGAAGGGACTGGAAACGATCTCCTGCTATCTAACTGAAGCCACCACAAATATGTTCGAAGAATTACGAGGTTTTAAATGGACGAACTTTGCCTTAAGGGAAAGTGATTGAGACAATAATAACTGCATTCTATTAAGTTTCCCCTTTTCACGAATAGATATACAATTACTATTCCTATCTTAGCAAGGATTAGGATGATGTACTGATCACCATTATCAATTGATAGTCTAATATTGTGATTTCAACTGTCATGTTAATAGTTCATTTCCCGTTGTTTAATGATGATCTAAAGACCTTTTACAAAATATATGTGGATAGGTTAATGTATAGTTTATAGATGTGTTATATATATATATATATATATATATATATATATATATATAGATATATATATATATATATATAGATACTGTAATGGAATTAACTTATTTGATTAATTTTGTATCTTTGCTATGCTTTTGACTTCGCACATTAAAGTAAGTTTCTGTTTGTTTTTGTCCAGTTTTGTTTACATATGTCGTTTGAAGGCTGGACTTGGGGTCTTTGCCTCCCCCAAAAGGGTAGTTATAGTTTTAATTCGTACGTCACCCAAGTAAGTGTCTTTCTTTTCATGATTGACGGTGTTTCGGCTGTTTTGTTTCCATCTCCGCTGGTGATGTGGGGACCTTCTGAGTGACGAAACGGTAGTTAACGGCTCCCTATAGAGAGGTTTCCAGCTCCCATATTTTCTGACGGCTTATGGCAGTTTGCACGAATGTTCTGAAGACGCCCTCGACGTTTTTTGCAGCTGGTCGCATCTTGGAGGTGTTCCTTGCCCTCCCCTATGAAGAGTACTTTTGTTGGGGTCTCTTCAGTTCGTGTAAGGGATCGTGTGATGCCCTTCCTTTGCAAGGCGTATACTTCGGGGTTGTGTGATGCCCTTCCTTGCCATACGTACTTTTGGAGGCGAACCTCGCCCGTCATTGCCCTTGCCCTCAGCTTGCTGAACCTCTGGAGTCGTTAAGGGGCCTCCAAGGGGCGGAGAAAAGGGTAAGATCCAGACCCTGTGTGTTTGTCATAACTATTCTCACCTTTAGAGACGACTTGTGTTGGGTGTCTCCTACTTTGTGGCACTACTGGAGTTTACCGTTGGAGACGACACTTCGCTGTGTGATACTAAGAGAGACGACTTTCTATGAACCATTGGATTACTGGAACAGTAGTTAATTATTGTTAACAGGATGATATTTATTTTTCCATAGTCCTAATGTATGTTTATTCAAGTGTGTAATTCAATTAGGTTTAAGGTTAATTTCTTACTTTGTTTTTTACTATCATAACGACCCGTGCATCTGTTTTCTATCTCCCCCTAGTAACTTTTTCTTTTACTTTAGTGTGCTAGTTAGCTGGGCGAATGTGTTTTTGGATTTTTAATCATGAGTTTTTCTTCCCTAAAGTACAGTTTTCAAGGGATTTCTTTGTAATTGTAAGATTTTAGTTGTAATAAATAATTAAGTGTTCGTTTAGTCTCTGTATCCTTCTCTTTGAGGAAGTACTTTGAATTGTTTATGTTCTGGTTATGAGTCCTATCATTCATCATCAGTGGTAAGGGCTTTAAAGTGGATTAAAGAATCTCTGAACTCATCACCATCTCTTAGAGTTCATAACAATATACACATCAAAACATTCACTTTCAAAAATACCTACAAAGAAAAATAACAACTATAACAACTGAACTAATTCACATCCTATTACGAATGACTTCACCCAGAGAACTCAAAATTTCAAACAATTCTCTACGTGATCTGAATGACGAACTCTTGCCTGTCAAAATCAATACCAGTTATCAATCAAAGCATAGAAGGTGAACAAGACTATCAAGAACCCAATTTAAACTAATAGAGGGCCATTGACATCAAATTTCAGTGCCCCAACTTACCAATGAAACAAAAAGTGCTGTGTCATTAGGATGACAAGTCAAGAATTCTAAACATCCTTTATGTTTATTGCGTGTAGACAATCAAGAAATCTAAACATCCTATATATTTATTGTATATACACCGTCTGGACAGCATCAAATGTCTCATTTGTAATAACAAGTTAGAATTTGTACTCATGCAGTAAGGTATACGAGAGAAATGCAGTTAAATGAGGCCACTTAAGATTGTATTGATTGGTGTGTAAGTAAGCGAATTCAGAGATACATTGTAGGTTGCGTAGATGCATTGCACATTGTCTTACGTAATGGATGTAAGAGATTTTACAGATGTATGGGATTGTGGAGACTGTGAATGCTGTTGATTGGTGTATTAAATCTCTCTCTCTCTCTCTCCTCTCTCTCTCTCTCTCTCTCTCTCTCTCTCTCACAACACACATATTTATGTATATATAATACAAATATTTATGCATATATATAATACAAATATACATGCATATATAATATATGTAATATATAAATGCATATATATAATATGCAAATATTTTAACAACTGCGACACCTAATTAAAAACAAAAACTGCCCAATTATCCTGGTGACACTGAGGACATTCAGTCTCTGTGGTCACTAAGACAACACAAAAAGACATTAAAACCATTTTAATCAGCTGACGCAAGCTAACGAAGACTACCAAACAGACCACAACAGTAGTGATCCCTCATGCGTGAACAAATTGAGTACCATCAAAGTTTCCATTGATTATATTCGTCACTGTTAAGGGAACTTTTTCAAAATAAATCTTATCTTTCTGACGTTTTCTAAAGACCTAATGAATTGGACTCGCTTATGAGATCATATGGTGAGATTCTCCCAACTTCTCTTCCCCCTTTTTGGGAAAAGATTTGGGGACAGGGAAGGTTGTCGGGTTGGGACGGCTTAGAGTAAAGGATTAAGACAAAAAGTCAAGGACGTTTGGATTCCTCGTCCTTAATTTTTTTTTTCGAGATTCTTCCGAGAGAGATAAACGAAGGTGAGTGCTCGGTGGACTTCAGCTGAGAATAATTGCCTGCTCTGCTTGGCTGATCACTAGGGCCATGTTTTGCTACGTTTTAGCTCTGTTTTTGTCACCACTTGCTCTTGTTTTGTCATTAGTTTCTGTGTTTTTCTACGTTCCAATTCTGTCAACAATTTCTGTTTTCTCTCTAGTTTCTCTGCTCAGTTATTAGTTTGTATGTTTGGGCACCAGTTTCTTTGTTCTGTCACCAATTTTTCTGCTTTTCTACATTTTAGTTCTGCCACCAGTCTCTCTGAATTGCCAAGTTCCAGTTTCGTCACCATTTTCTCTGTCCTATCACCATTCTCTCTGTTCTGCCTCCAGTTTCTCTGATTTGCCAAGTTCCAGTTGCGTCACCATTTTCTCTGTCCTATCACCATTCTCTCTGTTCTGCCTCCAGTTTCTCTGATTTGCAAGGTTCCAGTTTCGTCACCATTTTCTCTATCCTATCACCTTTCTCTCTGTTCTGCCTCCAGTTTCTTTGATTTGCCAAGTTCCAGTTTCGTCACCATTTTCTCTGATCTGCCTCCAGTTACTCAATTTTGCCACCAGCAAATTTTGCCTTGTTACCAATTTCTCTGTTCTGCCACCAGTTTAACAGAGAGACAAGTACCAACAGCAATAGGGGAAACCCACCAATATTAACTCATTTTCCTCATAATTCCCAACTCTCTGAAAAGGGCACATATTAGGTTACTCCATTCGACAGTATTCAACTTAACAAAATACAACCAAATTCTTAAAAGTCTCATTTCAGTTCATGTAACCCTTAACTGTGACTGTATTTTCTGGGATATCTGTAATTCAAAGTCCAACTGGGACCGAAACCTTTCCTAAGTCTGGAGATAAGAAGATTCCAAAACTGCACTGGTAAACTATACCACATTTTAGTTGTAGCCAAGATAAAACTCCCAGTAATGTATGTAGTAATCAATTAGACACTAATAAATAGAGTAGTTTTTATCTGTGGAAAGGAAAACGTATTACATCTGATGCTAGAAAATGAAAAGTTTTTTTTTTTTGTATGTGAAATAAAAAAGTAAAGAATAATACACTTCGCAGCATAACTTGAAAGAAAAACTAGCTATATGACCAAGAACCACAGCCACTTCTGACAAATGCATCTATAGATCTTAATTTATGAGTATTCACATAAAACCAAACAGACAAAAAATTTCTATATGACTTTTTTTTAAAGATGGTTAATAAAAGTACTTCACTTCTAATAAAAAAAAAATACCAATTAATTAAAAGTACCTCACGTCTAATTAAAAAATGGGTAAATAATTACGGGCCGTTAAGCTGCCCTCCACAAGAGAGTGACAACTGGCGTGCCCTCTGTTCAGTCAACTGTGGAGACACAGCTCATTAATGGGATGTGTTTTGGGGACTGACTTGGCCCAGGACATTTTAAGAGAGACAATACTACAATTACTCGTCTAGAACATTTAATGAGAAACAATACTGTGTCCATGAAAGTCATTATGTTTGCTTGATTCAAGCGACACATACACCCACAAATATACATACACACGAAACATAAACTCATATATATACACACGCAACATATATGTGTACGTACACACACAACATAATATTTATACATACATACGTATGGTCAGTGTAAATATAATTTGATGAGCCTTTTATATTTCAGAGATTATATTACAGCCAGAAGAAACATTCATACACACACACACACACACACACACACACACACACACACACACACATATATATATATATATATATATATATATATATATATATATATATATGTGTGTGTGTGTGTGTGTGTGTGTGTGTGTGTGTGTGTGTGGGTGGGTGGGTGGGTGTATGTGTGTGTGCGTGTGTGATTGACCATGGGATGCAACTGGAAAAAGGTGAAAAATGCTCATATATTGAGAGAAATTAAAGCCAGGTTGACGTGTGCAAATAAGGTTAACCAAAGGGCTCTTGAGATGGTTCGTACATGCAGAAAGAATGGAAGTTATCATTCAGGTAAAATGTGTCTACAATTCAGATGTGTAATCTACAAAGAGGAGATCAATATCAAACAGCAAATATCGTTTAATATCGAAATAACTATACTTGGGTATACCTCACACCTAAAAGAAACTATAATAGATAAGTGTCTCTGGCCCTGCCAGGATTCGAACCTGGGCCACTGGCGCAGAAACAACAACAGGCAATTGACTTTGGCCAGACGACCATCAACAAAGAGATAAGCTGATG
>NC_061101.1:13259475-13271975 GCF_015104395.2 Macrobrachium nipponense | reverse complement strand
TTGAAATGATAATTTAAGGACTATGTTTATGTGATACTACTAGCGATAGGTGTCTCCTTTCTATTTGGTAATGTATATCTATGATTGTGATATGACGTTTTTTATCACTTCCTTTCGTTCACGTCAATTTTGCTATATGGAAAATAGATTTACACAATAACATAACGTAATGTTCTAAAGATATCAGTGACTGTTTTTAACGTCATTACACATGATTTCTTCCATCTTTGAAAAGAAAAATAGATAAATAAGGCCTGAATCGTGCGTCAGGCAGGTGAACGAAAAATTATGAAACTCTGCCACGAGTTTTTTGGCCGACAGTACATCCACAAGTCATGATTAAGTTTGTAAACAAAGTCGTTGGTACTTTGTAAACTAAGAGTTTGTTTTAGCTTGTAAACTAAGAGTCTGTTGTAGTTTGCAAACTAAGAGTTTTGAGTAGACCCAGTCTGTTTTGGTTTCAGTTGAAGCAGGACTTTTATTTAGAAAAAATAAGTCTGCTATGGAAATGAGAGAGAGAGAGAGAGAGAGAATTGGTTTTGGGGTTTCCACAAGTTTTGGTGAATTTTAAATTTTAAAAAATAAGGCAGAGAGAGAGAGAGAGAGATAGAGAGAGAAGAGAGATTTTGAGAGAGAATTGTTTGCCCAATTAAGTTGGAAAGGTTTATGAAACCAAATTTTGACAGAGAGAGAAGAGAAGGAGAGGAGAAGAGGAGAGAGAGAGGAGGAAGAGAGAGGAAGAATTGTTGTCCACAATTTTGGTGAAATTTTATGAAATTTGACACAGAGAGAGAGAGAGAGAGAGAGAGAGAGAGAGAGACCTTACCTTACAGACCTTACAGTTCGTTCGGGTTGCCCCAGGTCCCTCAGTGTGAGGCACCTCTAATGTCTACCGAGAGTTGCTAGTACATCTTCCGGTATATTTTGCATCTTCCAATCTTGGATGGTCTGGGTATACAGTTTAGATATTTGTCGAGCTTATTCTTAAACACATCTACGCTCACTCCTGATATATTCCTCAGATGAGCTGGCAACGCATTGATAGACGCTGCATTATCGATGCTGGTGCGTAGTGGATTAATGTCCTGTGTGCTTTCCTTATTTTTCCTGGTATAGTTTTGGGCACTATTTAATCTACCTCTGCTTGCTCTTTCTGATATTTTTAGTTCCATGATGTTTTCTGCTATTCCTTCTATCTGTTTCCATGCCTGAATTATCATGTATCGTTCTCTTCTCCTGTCTAGACTATATAATTTAAGGATTGTAGTCTTTCCCAGTAGTCAAGGTCTTTAACTTCTTCTATTCTAGCTGTAAAGGACCTTTGTACACTCTCTATTTGAGCAATATCCTTTTGATAGTGTGGGTACCATATCATATTGCAATATTCAAGTGGACTACGAACATATGTTTTATAAAGCATAATCATGTGTTCAGCTTTTCTTGTTTTGAAGTGCCGTAACAACTTCCCATTTTTGCTTTACATTTTGCCAACAGAATTGCTATTTGATCAGTTGCATACAGTATTCTATTCATCATCACACCAAGGTCTTTAACTGCTTCCTTATTTGTGATTTTCTCATTATTAGGTCCCCTATATGCATATAGCTTTCTTTCTCTGTCTCCATAATTTATTGATTCAAATTTATCAGAGTTAAATACCCAATCCTATTTACCTAATGCCCAATCATATACTTTGTTAAGGTCTCTTTGTAGAGCGTTCCTATCTTCATCACAAGTAATTTCTCTACTTATTCTTGTGTCATCTGCGAAACTACTCACTACCGATTCTCCTAACATTACTGTCTATGTCTTCAATCATAATAACAAACAGTATTGCAGCTAACACCGTTACCTGGCACACCGGTTATTTACCTTGGCTTATTCACCGATTTCTCGTCGTTTGCAATAACTATCTGTTTTCTGTTGTGTAAAAATTCTTTTAACCATCTTTCTACTTATCCACGATATTGTGTTTTCTAATTTTCTTCGCTAATATATTATGGTCTACTTTGTCAAAAGCTTTTGCAAAGTCTAGATAAACCACATCTGTTTCATTTCCGCTTTTCATATTTTTGAATATGTTCTCACGGTGGACTAACAGTTGGTTTTGTGTACTTTTTTCCGGGTACTCGAAACCATGTTGTCCTTTATTAAACAAATTATTTTTTATTAAATGTTTCATAATATTTTTCTTCATTACCCTTTCATACACTTTCATAATATGTGATGTTTAGATCACAAGGCCTATAATTACTTGCCTCTAGTCTTGATCCACTTTTGAAAGTAGGGGTAATATATGCTAATTTGTGCTCATCATAAATCTTGCCTGTATCTACACTTTGTCTTAATAATATTGCAAGTGGCTTTGCGATAGAATGAACTACTTTCTTTAACAAAATAGCAGGCACTCCATCGGGCCCTGCAGCAGCTCCATTTTTAATTTCATTAATAGCCTGCACAATATCAGCTTCATTAATATCTATGTCAGCTAAATATTCACTATTTTTCGTCCCTTACTTCTATATCATTATCTTCATTATCTATTCTAGGGGTGAATTCTCTCTTATATCGTTCTGCCAATATGTCAGCAAATTCCTTTTTTTCATTCGTTAATCTCCCTCAATTCTTAGAGGGCCTATTTCTATTCTTCTTTTATTCATCTTCTTCGCATATGAGTATAATAGTTTGTTGTTTTGCTTGATATTTAAAAGGGTTTTTTCTTCCAAGTCCCGTTTTTCATTTTCTTTTGATTGTATAATCTTTTATTCTGCATTTTCTATCTTACTTTTTAGTTCTATAACTTTCCATGCATTTTTTTCTTTTGCAAGACCTTTTTTCCACTTTCTGATTTTCTGGAACAAGATCCATCTGTCTCGTGGTATGCATGACTGATGTTTACTTTTCTTCTTCGGTATATATTTATCTACTATTTTCTCTAATATTTTATATAATATCTCCGTATTTACCCTTATGTCATCACTTACGAAAATGTTATCCCAATCTTTGTTTAATTCTTCATTTATTTCTGACAATTTTATATTTTTACTGTAGAAGTTGTATTTTCCATATCCTTCCCACTTTTTCATTTCTTGCTTATCTCTGTTTTCACTTGCTTTGGAATGGACTGTTAATTTCTATGACAAATTATGGTCTGAAATACTCGCATTATAAACTATTATTTCTTTAACATAATTCACCTCGTTCACAAATACTAGGTCTAAGTATTTTCCTTTCTTGTTGGCAGGTGATTTATTTGTTGAATGTTGTATTCTAGTAGCATATCTAATAGCTTTTCGAATTGCCTCTTATCTTCTGCACTACTATTACTCTCTTTTTTATATGTATAAGTACATCCACAATCTCCTATTCGTTCTTTCCAGGTCACGAAAAGGAAAGTTGAAGTCTCCAGATAGGAGCAATAGTCCCAAGTCCTTGTGATTTCTACATATATCATCCCAATTTTTCTATTATTAAGTCAAACTCTTTAGTATTAGGAGGTCTATATATTACTATGTTCATTATTTTTCAGATTCAAATTCTACCGCTATTAGTTCACATTCTGAGTTACTAAATTTCTCATATATTTTTCCTTGTTTTTTGTCTTTCCCATATATTGCGGTTCCCCTTGATTCCTATTTTTTTTCTATCTGATCTATAAGTTTGGAACCCTTTTATTTGATCATCATTCCCCAGTCCCGTAAATCTTGGGATACCAGGTTTTCACTTATATTCATTATATCTATTTTCTTTTCAATTTGGGTTAGTTTCTTCTAAGTACTCTATTTTTCTTTTTGAGTTACTCGTAACTAAACCCTGCGCATTCATCACTATAATGGTTTGCGTGTTTTCTCCTTCATTTAATATTGGTAATAATAAGGTTTATTTTCCCATGTCTCTTTCCTGTTCTGGTATGTTGTTCATTTTTTTTTATTTCCAGAAATTCTGACATTAAAAATCCAACTTTTCCATAAAATTTGTTCTTCCTTCATCATAATTATTCATTTTGTGTCTGAATCTGCAATTTTCTCCATATCTGCAATATCCTCTTGCATAATAAAAAAAACAGTTATTATCTCTTGAGTGGAATCTTGGAGCTGATGCTTTGAAATTTTTTGCTGACACCTCTGCATATCTCGTTGATGGCTTGCTTTTTTCTTTTACCTGATATTCTTCATTCCTCTCTTTATTTGTTTCTTTCTTATTTTGGATTTTATTACTTGATTGGTTATTTATTTGATTATGTTTCATGGCTACAGGGTGCATATATTTACATTTTTTGTCGAAATTACATCCTTTTCCTTCTTTTAGGTTTTTGCATATTTTTGGATGTAGATCTCTGCAATCATCCTCATAGCCAGCTAGGTATGCACATTTACCATATATTTCATAGTTGTTGGACATACCTTAGGAGGTGTTTGTAGTAACATTTTTTCTCCAAATCTGCAATTCCCTCTTTTCAAAAGGTTGCAGACTTTGTCTTTTTTGTATATTTTTTTCCTCTTTCCCGTCATTGTGTAGATCTGGGTAGAGCCTCTTCGGGATTTTCTTTTGTGTTGTCATATCGTAATTTTATTTCTTCGTAGGTATGCTGCTTTATAGCCTCATATGTAGTATCAATGGAGTATCTCTGCATCCATACTTTTATCTTGTTCTTTGTTTACCTTATCTTTTTCTGTCATTTTCAGTTTTGTTTACTTCTCTTCCGTTTTCCTCTTCTTTCTCTTCTTCTTCTTCTTCTTCTTCTTTCTTCTCTTCCTCTTCTTCTTCTTCTTCTCTTCTTCTTCTTCTTCTTCATTTCCTCAACTATTTGTACATTCAATCTTGATTTAATGACATTGTCCATCCATGGTAGACATGTTGAGCAAAAAATTCTTGTGTTACCTCAGGCACACTGTGGATGGGTCGGAATGTTGCATGCAGCACATTTTCTGATTAGGTTTTTGTGATTAACTATGCAATACCACACCTTACACAGTTTACATGCTTCTTTTTGGCAATTCTTTTTCCTAATGCAATCCAATTAGGATATTCACAAGGTCACTTATTCATTTTTTTGTCGGAATATGTTGGTTTATGTATATTTTCTTTATGAGTCTCTTGACCACTTGGATTTTATTTGGAACTTACTTCAATTATTTTCAAGAGTGTTTTCAATTGATTTGTTCCAGTTTGAAGGATTATATTCTAATATATCTATGAATGCTTTTGTATCTTTTTGGTTAGGGACTGTTGCTGATCTCATAGATGAGAAATGCCAGTTCCCTTCCTGCTCCCTCATCGTTGCGCATTTGCCCAGCAAGCTAATCTCGCCATTTTTTCCCGCAGTTGGAACTACTGCCATCTTGTTCTGATTTACAGTATTTCACTTGATAAACTAACTTAGAAGACGCTTTATCCTACTATTTTCACACTAATCTAATCACCGATAGTTCACGAACACTTCTAGATATTTCTCAAATTCTAGACGTATGTTAAACTTGTGATATCTGTTGATTAATCTGACTTCGCGCAGGAACGTCTCACAAGCAAGATGGCTACTACGAGAGAGAGAGAGAGAGAGAGAGAGAGAGAGAGAGAGAGAGAGAGAGAGAGAATTGTTAGTCCACAAGTTTTGGTGAAATTTTATGAAACTTTGACCTAAGATTTCGAGAAGAGAAAGAGACGAGGAAGGGAGGGAGAGAGAGACTGGAAAATAAATCACCCATTTTTCCAGGTGCCACGCGTGACGAAAAAACGAAACAATTCCGAAAATGCAGAGAGAGAGAGAGAGAGAGAGAGAGAGAGAGAGAGAGAGAGAGAACATCCAGAAACTCAGAGAAGCATCAGGAAGGCTAAATACTAACAAAACCACGCGTCCATAAAACGTCGTCCATGAAAAAGTCTATATCGCAACCCATCCTCCTCCCTTCTGACGTGTTTGCGTTCAATTAAACGCAGCGATCTCGTAAAACGCCAATGAATTACCTCACTCTGTTTACCTCTCCTGACGAGGAGGGATTTAAAAGTCGAAGGCGGAATCGTGGAAAGATAGAAAAAAACCAGTGGGCTCAGATTTAAGACACAGAACTTGTAGATGGATCTCTGTAATTAGGACACGATTGCCTTTGCGTCGTTTCAAGTTTTTGCAGGAGCTGTGAGAGAGAGAGAGAGAGAGAGAGAGAGAGAGAGAGAGAGAGCTCTATGTATCAATAACAAGTATTTATAACCGTGACCCGTTGCCTATTTAGGACAGCTCAGATCACCTCGCTGATTGGTGACATGGAACAATAGACGACCAAAATTGATTCATTAATGACTGGGAATTCTCTGGCGTCACAAATAAGAAGATCACTAACGCTACGCTAAAACGCACGATAAACGATCAAAATTCATTAATATACGACGTAATTCTCTGGCGTCACAATTAAGGTCATTTTCACGACGCTAAAACGAACGCTTGACTATCAAAATTCATTAATTCATGACAGGGAGTTCCCTAGCGTCGCAAATAAGAAGGTCATCTACGCTACGCTCGAACAATAGCATCGCAGAGCGTAACGGGACCTCGCTACTGTTTTTGATAAGATTCAAATCAACCGCACATCCTGTTTACTTACGCCCAAATGCGTAACAAGGGGTTTACTAATACCCCCTTCGGTTAACTGAGCACTTGAGATACCAACTCCAGCGTCTTGAAGAGAGATTATTACGGGTTTAATAGGAGTGATTACTTTGCCCGGATGGTGCGTTGTTTAAAACACAACTTCAGTCTACAGATTGGCAATTTCCTCCGGGTCGTATTCAGGCGTTTTCGACTGGGAAATCTTCCTGAAGGTTATAATTATTATTATTTTTTTACTAAAACGGTTATTTTACTGTTATGATTATTGTGGATCATTCTCGTGGCAATAAAGTTACGATTATAGGTGATAGAAGGCGTTTCTAGAGATAAAATAATATTTGCTAGCACTGGGAATAGCAACAATTCCTCAATATATCTAGAAATAAATATTTGTTGGCAATTAGGAATATCGAATCAAATAACAGGCGTTTTTAGAGATTTAATAATATATTATAGCACTAGGAATAAAAAAAATTCTTATATATATATCTAGAAATAAAATATAATCAAGCAATTAGGAATATCGAATCAAATAACAGGCGTTTTTAGAGATTAAATATTTGATAGCACTTGGAATAACAATTCCTAAATATATATCTACAAATAAAATATAACCTAGCAATTAGGAATATCGAACCAAATAGCCAGTAGATGGAGGCAGGTGAAATATTCCAAGAAAAGTTTCTAGAGAAGATAAAATAACTATTTCCTAGCACCAGTAGCATCAAATCAAATAAGTAACAGATCTATCTGTGGCAATCACTGATTTAAGCACAGAGAAATATAAGAGTTACAACTCAATTACCTGTCATTAATTTCTAGTGTAGTGATGGCATTAGTTCTGTCTATAGAAATGAGAATCGATGAACGCTTCAATTTAAAAGTTACCACAAACCATATTGGTCATAACTGACATAAAAGGACGAACATAATGGAAAGTGTCACATTTATAACCAAAGAAATGAGGAGAGAGAGAGAGAGAGAGAGAGAGAGAGAGAGAGAGAGAGCGAGCAAGGAACGCGGAGGACAGGAACGTTATAGCAACTTGATAAAAAGTCATATAGCCAGTCAAAACAAATTTACCAGCCATCACACAAAAATTTGACACAGAATTCTTCTGAGAACTACTCAGAAAAATTAAAACTTCATGAAAAAGTAATCTCTCTCTCTCTCTCTCTCTCTCTGTCTCTCTCTCTCTCTCTCTCTCTCTCCTAAGGAAGAGATAGACGTTCCTATTACCCAGAGGAAGGACAGTAACTAAAATTAAATGGGCCTGATTTCATAATGTTGATAAGGTCAGCTGATTACCTTGACATCAAGCTAAGTTACGAGTCTTACGGTTTCTTGTGGTATTATGTTAATGAGGCAAACAGTTACAGAAATACTCTGCATAACAAAGCAACAAGTAGTTTGGCAAACAATGCTTTTTTGTTTGAGATGCTGAGATTTCGTTTAGAGAGAGAGAGAGAGAGAGAGAGAGAGAGAGAGAGAGAGAGAGAGAGAGAGAGAGGTATATTTTTCAAGTGGTGATGCAACTGAATCTGGCTATCACAAAGAGATGTAGAAATATATATATATATATATATATATATATATATATATATATATATATATATATATATATATATATAATATATATACAATTCTCTTGGGTGTAAGTTATTCCCCAGGTATCATAAATTGCATAACAAACGATATTGCTGTTTGATATCTGTCAAAACACACAAGTCATGCTTGTATAGGCGCCAAAAAAAATTCATGTGTATATATAAACATGTATAGAGAGAGATATACATAGCTAGGACGGCGTATATAAAGGTATTCTGATGTACATACATTCCTACGGGACATTACATGAAAAGATCGAGATCTTTCCTTCCAACCTACAAAAAAACTAAGCCAGAAAAGGAAGCATATTATCCCCTACAAAGCGGAAACGACAGCCGGAGCTAAAAGTATCTGACCAACCGAAGATAAGCAACAGCTTGCCTTATCTTTGCAACAGATTGCTACGTAAATCAGACACATCTCTCGCTTTCCAGGACACACGAATGACAAGGAGGTCTGGAACAAGGACGAAGAGATATTAGATCTTGGAAAAGCGACCTGATGAATAATGCAGGAGGGTGTCCTAGATTCTTTGCAGGGATAAGGATAGGATAAAGGTAAAGATGGGATAAGAGAATGCCGGGGTACAATTCCCTCTTAACTTGTTGTCAGGTTTCCAGGAGATCGTTTGAGGCGATCATTTTCTGTCTGTATATGGGACAAGGTGACAGACGGTGTTAGAACTGAAAGGACATAACATTGCTCGGCATACCATGAAAGGTTTATGTAAGGGTTTGTAAAGGATACGGAATGACAGCTAACGAGAGAGCGATAGGGGAAGAACATTGTTGATTTACGAAAGGGAAGAAAGACGATGGGCCAATCAACTGTTTTTAAGATGATAGATAAGTTTTCAGCATATCAAAGTATTGATAGGCATATATAGTATATTAGTTTATCATAACATACAGAAAGATTTTACTAAGAGTTTTTGTAGATTACGTACAGGAGAGTGACTGGTTTGCCGTAAAAGTAGGTCTCAGGCACAAGTTTATTAGTCATATCTAAATAAATATTTAAGATTTGCAAGGCTGTAGTGAAGAGGCGAGCCAGAAACAAGAGCAGGAAAGTAGTTGCAGATTGTCAAATGCTTGCAGAGGATTCATTGGCACGATGGCCAGTGACGAGAAAGAAGATGCAGGTATGAATGAAAACCAAGATGATGGAGCACTGAATATTATGAATGACGATTGACTTGAAAAAGAAACAAATGAAACGAGGCAAAGCATTCTTCTTAAGGAAAGAAGGCAGCTGTTTATTATGCAAAAGGTTTGGAAGAGGCGTGAATACAGAGGACATAACTCAAGCTCATGCAAAGAATATTGAGCCAGGAAATCGTGAATATGAAATGCCAGAGTAATAAGCAAAACAATGTCGATTATTTTTCAAATCATCCTCACAGGCAAGGAAATGCAATATGATTTACCTATCACCTTCTTTGTACATAGAAGGACAATAATTAAAAATAAAAATTAGACGCCATGACATTAAATTAAAAATTAGACGCCATGACACATCATTTTCTTGGAAAGATAATAATAACGATGAGGTGACAATTTCCTAACTCGATGGAGGACATCACAGTGGAATAATGACAGCTTAAAAAGATAGATGAAATGAAATAAAAGTTAATGGCTTAAAAAAATCTGGAGAGCAGCAGAAGTCATTGTAAGAGATACACTATAAAAACAGAGGGTTACAGAGCCACCAAATAAAGAAAAAAAAGTTTAAAAACATCTATGGAACAGCAGAAGCCACTGAAAGGAATACATCACCAACAGAGGATCACAGAGCCACCAAATCGACGTCGAATGAACCAGCGAAAATCGTCGAACAATGAACTAGATCGACAACAAGAACCGTCGACAACAATCGGTTTAATATTCTCATCAGCACAGACTTGAAGGCAACGTGAGATGCAAGATGTCAACATCATAATTGGCTCTCCATTTTTCCTACTTTTTTTTATCCACCGGATACGACCCTAACCACTCTCCCTTTGTCTGACAGACTTAAAACCAAAAAAAAGTTCAGGGAAGGCGTGAAGGGGGGTGGGGATGGGGGGAGTGGTGCCTGGGTTAAAGGGTAAAGGGTAAAGAGGTTATTTGAGAAAGCAAAAACCTAAACTACCAAGGTCAGCTGAGGGTCTCGGGAGGAAGATGGGATGAATTACGTAATGGCTTCAGGTGTAACTGTTTCCTTTGCGAGTGGATGCTGAGGTAGGGAGAAATATTAGCAGGAGGAGAGAGAGAGAGAGAGAGAGAGAGAGAGAGAGAGAGAGAGAGAGAGAGAGAGAGAGAGAGAGAGATTACTAGGTGAGGGTGTGAGAGAAGGAGAGAGATAACTAGGGTGAAGGTAGAGAAAAATATTAGCAGAAGAGAGAAAGAGAAATCTAAATTGAAGCATGATGAGAGAGAGAGAGAGAGAGAGAGAGAGAGAGAGAGAGAGAGAGAGAGAGAGAGAGCTTACGAGGCTGAGGGTAGAGAAAATATTAGCAGAAGAGAAAGAGAAATCTAAATTGAAGAAGGATGAGAGAGAGAGAGAGAGAGGGGGGGGGGGAGAGAGAGAGAGAGCTTATTAGGTTGAGGGTAGTAGAGAGAAAAGTTGGCAGAAGAGGGAAAGGGAAATTAAAATTTAAGCAGGATAAGAGAGAGAGAGAGAGAGGAGAGAGAGAGCCGAGAGAGAGAGAGAGAGAGAGAGAGAGAGAGAGAGAGAGATTTGAGTGTTACCTGTGGATACACCGGTAATTCCCCACCCCTTACCTGAATGGATTATTAAAGCATTATTCACTGAAGACGTTATTTATTGCAATTACTGAAAGCAATGTAAATGTCCAACTTGAGTTATAATTCTGGTCATTTCTCAACAGCTGAGAGACAGAGAAAGACCAGAGAGATGATTATCTCGAAACCATCCTCCGTCTCCTGGACTCAAAAACCCGTCTAAACAACCTCTCCCCCTTCCTGAAGAAAAGCTATCCCATGGGTGATAAAAGAAACCAATATCACAGCAAAATGCAAAATCATACTGCCATCGAGTCGTACGTATAAGGGAAGCCATGTTCCACGACTAATCGAGCAGTCATCCAGTTGTATGGGACAGGGAAATAGCGCCATCTATCTCGATGTTGAGGACCTACAAAGGATTCTCCTTCGTCACTGGAAGAAGAAAAAAGTAGTAGTATAAGAAGAAGAAGAAGAAGAGGAGGAGGAGGAGGAGGAGGAGGAGGAGGAGGAGGAGGAGGAGGAGGAGGAGGGACGAGTTTTGTTTGTCACCAAGAGAAGTTTCCCAAAGGGGCAATCCTGTTACGTTTATGTCTCTCTCTTGTCAATGACAGGTATCAATGCATCTAAACATAAAGCCAAGAAGAAGAAGAAGAAGAAGAAGAAGAAGAAGAAGCAGGGACGAGTGCTCTTAATGCCACCAGGAGGGGGTTCCCCAAGGGGACAAACCCGTAGAGTTGATGTCTCTCTTTTCACCGAGATTTATGGATAGTGTCTAAACATAAAGGGACACGATTTTGTTCTCTTGATTAATGAAATGTGTATATCTCAGTCTCATATTCTATGCCACATGCTGTGAGGACTAAATCAACTTTATAGGCACCTGCTAAATCCCTGTTGGGGTCTTTGCAACAAACAGGTTAGACTTATACGTCTACTTTCCTGTTCGACGCTCTGACCAGCGATATTGATCTGTTTTTCTGACGAACCTGGAGATTAATACCCATGATTAGAAGTGACAGTATCAGCTCTCAGAGCAATGAACTATAAAGCAGCTTCACGTCCAAGATTTTATATAAAAATTCTAAAAATTCTACCCCGCTATTTCAGTCACGACCAGAGGGAAAAATATCTTTTTGTAGTTGAAACCGCGAATAAAAACATCCGAGATCTGGATTTGAAATATCTCTAGTTTTCGTAACCAAGATTGAACACCTGAAGTTCCTCTGCAATGCCCATGAAAAATCCAACACCGGGGCATCGTCTGCCGTACCCATGAAGATCAGAAACCCAGTGCATATGTGCAATGCCCTAAGAAATAGAGTATGTACCTGTTCCACTTCTGCAATCTATCAAAGACAACCTCTCGTGGGCTTCTAAATACTCACAGAAAAACTAAAGTACTGGAATGCCATCTGCCCTATCTGAGAGAATGAACACCTGGGGCAAAGCCACAGTGCCCAGCAAGAATGTCCAAAAAATGTAAAGTACGTACCTGTTCCACTTCTGCAATGCTATAAAAAACAAAACCTAAATGCCCCAGAAAAACTAAAATACCTGACTTCATC
>NC_061101.1:13236975-13251975 GCF_015104395.2 Macrobrachium nipponense | reverse complement strand
CATGAGAGTCTCTTCGACAAGCGCATGGTAGTCACACAGTCTACTTATATACCTAGACCGTGGGTAGTCATACCAACGTAGGCGCCGCTGCAACCGCGGACTGGGCAAGTATACTGGTACACCACATGCGTCTGCTTCAGGGGGTCTCGTACCTGTGGAGAAGGGTTATTTTTCATAATAAGGTCGCGCGTCCTCCGATTCTGGTAGTAAATGATCAGGTCGATATTCTCGGTGTCGTCGATCGGGGATACATTTTCGGAAATAATTTTCTTAAAAGGGAGTCCTCTTCTTCACGGTAATGGGAACTCATAAGAGAGAGAGAGAAAAAAAATCGTTAATGACTTTGATGACTATAGTTTATCCGTAAAATTCAAATATATACACCAATTTTGACTCTGTATTTGATCGTGACCTCTATAGGCGCTCTACTAGCCTGTTTAAGTAGCACGGAAAAAGCCGCTATTAGGAAAATAGAGAAGAATCTCTACAAGTGTAACGCTGCTGAAGTAGCCATCACTTTTAATAAAGTATGCTTGAGAGAGGGTCTGCTTCCTAAATACAATAATAATGATAATAATATTGCAAGAAGTGCAAAATGAAAGACGAGACCATAAACCAGATAGCAAGAGAATGTCCGGCACTTGCACAGAACCAGTACAAAATGAGGCGCAAGATTCAGTGGCAAAAACCCTTGCAGTGGTAAGTGGTGCGAACACCAACCTGAGGGAGTGATAGAAAACGATCAGGCAAAGTTAGTCTCAAAATCCTTCGTACAAACGGCTCCCATAGTCAGTCCCGTGCCCCTCTTACCCCAAGGGCGGTCCCATACAGGACCTGGGTCCCATATACCTTCTTAATTACTCATACGGGGCACGTACCCTCGCCTGACTGGGTATGCATATCTCTCTTTACCCTCGAGAGACAAGACGGGCTCAGAACTTAAGCAAATTCTACTCTTCTGCGCGCGAACTGTCCAACAGGTAGCGCCTGCTATTTTGAAGATGACGTTGTAGGTATAATGATGTGTCGCAAAGGTTTACGTAAAAGGGTGTATGTGTAGGGTACTATAGTGTGAGTATTCTTATATGCATGGTGATTATTTATACGTCAGTGTGCTACAGAATTCTATATATAGATCGTAATGTATTCATAGCTATACAGAAACAAAAAACTAGACAGTTGAGTCTCTCTCTCTCTACCCATTTCTGTCTCACTTATTTAGATATATGTACACAATTTTGAAATGCTTTTGTAATTATATAAGGACAAAAGAGAGAGAGAGAGAGAGAGAGAGAGAGAGAGAGAGAGAGAGAGAGAGAGAGAGAGAGAGAGAGAATTCTCTGCAAGTTCTTAAATAGAGGGTTTTGAAAAAAAACCTAAACATAAAAAAATATCCTTGGATGTCAAACAAACTTAATTATCTACCATAGATGCCACCTGAGACGACTTCCACAATACCTTCATTATGGGACCTAATAATCCCCCGAGCACAAGGGCTCCCCCCCACTCCCCCCACCCAGGTGGGATTAAATACCCAAAGCGTTAATTAGCTCATTGTCACCAAGAGATTAGAGGAAGGTTTGTCATAGATGCGTGACAAGGTGAATGAAAGTTTGAAAAAATGAATAAGAAGGTTATTCAGACTCAGGTGTGTTATACCATCTCGCCCTGGCCGTCAGAATCTCTTCATTTGGGACTAACCTGGATCTTAGGCTTTGTAGTCACAAGCGAATATAAAGTGTGAAGAAAATATACGCATTCATGCATAAACAAGCATTTAACAACACCAAAAAGGCAAACTTCATGGATAACATGACAAAAATTCCCCAAATCCCAGCCCTAACAGAAGTATGGCCCCTAAGAATTCCTACTCTTAAACGCTAAACCAGGGACACCAATTCAGCATCCCACAAGGGGATATCTTATCACCCCGAGACTATTGGTCAATTGACTAACAGCCACCTTGAGAGTCATCCATCAAGATTAAGACGAAGCGGTGCTTCTCCCCTTAAGAGAGAGAGAGAGAGAGAGAGAGAGAGGAGATGAGAGAGATACGAGAGAGAGAAGGACTACTGGGTTAACAATTAAATGTACTTGACCGTGGCTGAAGCTTTAGCATTTATGTGCAAATTAGAGAGAGAGAGAGAGAGAGAGAGAGAGAGAGAGAGAGAGAGAGAGAGAGAGAGAGAGAGAAGGACTACTGGGCTAACAATTAAATGTACTTGAACCTGTCTGAAGCTTTAGCAATTGTGTGCAAATGAGAGAGAGAGAGAGAGAGAGAGAGAGAGAGAGACGGGGCAAGCTGCCTGGGACCTTATTCTTAAAAGCAAAGCAATTAACGTGAGACTGACACCTTCGTACGCGATTCACAAGGCTATTAGCTCTTTTGTCATTAGCTCTGCCTTTATCCCAGGCTACTTAAGCCTCCTCTAACGAGGGAAACAAGACCCTGTTACCTGTATGGTGAGTGTGGTAACCTTGGAAATATTTTTTTGGGGGGATTATCTCGCTGAGAATGTCATCCCTTTTTGAATTCGAGTTGGCTATATAGTTGTTTTGAGAGAGAGAGAGAGAGAGAGAGAGAGAGAGAGAGAGAGAGAGAGAGAGAGAGAGAGAGAGAGAGAGAGAGAGAGTATTTGGGTATTTTAATAGTAAATTTTCAGAAAATCCAAGTAAAATTTTAACACAATTATAACATGAGAGAGAGAGAGAGAGAGAGAGAGAGAGAGAGAGAGAGAGAGAGAGAGAGAGATTTTGGGCAGCTTTAACCGAAAATCAAAGTCAAATTTTAACACAATTACAATCTGAGACAGAGAGAGAAAGAGACTCATCTTGATTTAGTTTTCTCCATAACAGTTTCAAAAGATATTGTCACGAAATACGTGTTTTCTTGGGCTTGCAAGCACTGAATATTAGCTAACCCACCAACTAAAGAATCAACTGATATAATCATTATAATGCACACCTCTAATCCAAAGTATTTTTGCCTCTTTCTGCTATCCCCAAGTGATCCAGTGAGGAAGAGAGTATCACTCCCTTCAGGGACAATATTACATCATCACTGGACCCATCATTCATCTGAAACCAGTAAGCACTAATTTTTTTTTAAAAATGGCCTTAGGGTACATTTATGAACGAAAGCTGGTTTTACCCGTTTCTTGCCTGCAAAGGAGTCGTCTAAATCTGTACCAGAGACTTTGAAGCCGTGATAAAGGTGAGAGCTATGGCGGCTGGGTCCAGGAAGAGAGAGATATGGCAGATGGGGGTACCAGGTGTAAATTTGCCAAAATGTGTCCCGTTATTTTTCCCGCGTGGGTTTTAGCCCTGGGTGGTGTCCTTTGTCTACAGTAGGAGGTTGACATTTTGATGTTTCTGGTATGTGATAACCTTGGTGCACATTTTTAAGGCAAAGTTTTACAGTTTGTAGAGGAATTGTATATCTGGGAAAAATTTTAAACAATTTTAATCTGGTGTCTTCTTACCATTGGGTAACTTCAGTAACAAATAGTTATAATGACCGGGTATAACTTACAAGACATTTCCTTTATTTGTATGCTGATCATGAAGCTAAGATGATAATACATTCTAAAAGCCACTTTTCAAACTGCACTGAATTCCTGACCTTGAGTCTAACGCTTCAATTTCTGCATTCTGATAACAACAACGTTTTTTATATCTTAGAAAATTCCTAGAGTTATGAAGAATCTTTAGTAATAGTCAAGTCTGGTTTCAATAGATAATTTGCATACTTATTCTTGGGGCAAAATTAACACCTTCGACTGACCCCGTATTGCTACAGATTTTTCATGATATACTTTCCCATCAAAGTCCTCGCCCTTGGATTTATATAAAGGTAAATTACGAATTAAAAAAAAATGGACTCCTTCACTTTTTACTCAACAGCCCCTTAAAGGACTCTGAGAGAACCTCAAATTTTACATAACCAAACATCCTACGGCAATCGTGACTTGTACCTATTTAGGCAAACGACTTGGGCAATCAATATTCTTTACCTTGAAGACCCGTGTACTGATCTAAACCTGATCCACAACCATTTTAATGCTATGTTTTGGCTACCAGTTTTACTGGTGACTGATTATCTCTCGTTAAGTTTCGGGGCCAAACAGACAAAGTATACGAAAGAGGGGATGATATATGACTGGGATAAGTGTCCCATTGGTCTCAAGGGAGACTCAGAAAGTTGTGGTTAAGAAGATTATTGACGATTAGCATTTTAAGCATAAAATTAACGAAAGCAATGATAATGAAAACATGAACAGTGATTGGTTGTGCTGGCAGAGAAATTGCCCCCTAAACATTTGTCATTTTAATATTAGATTCTCTACGGTATTTCAACAAACACCCTCTATTAATGCCTACAGTGCACCAAGTGAGGTACACTAATGCCCCTATCCCCTCTAGGGGGCTTAAAGGGTACGAATATCACTTCTACATCCCTTTTCGAGAAAAAAAAGTACTTTTTGACCATTTAAAACAATATCCCTTCTACATCCCAATATAAGGAAAAAGTCCATTTTGACCATTTAAAAGGAATAAATATTCCTCCAACATCCATATCCGAGGAAAAATATTCCTTTAACTATTAAAAAGGAATAAATACTCCTCCAACATCCTTATTTGAGAAAATATGACCTTTTTGAGTATAGGAAAGGAATTTGGGTAGCCCTAACTACATATACTATACTTCAGGCTATGGTCCAACCTTAGATACTTAACGAAGGCACTTGTATACAAGAATACCCAGTCACTCTTTTAATGATTTCTGCAAACTTCTTGCAACTAGCATCGTTAAGATCGTATAAGGCGATGCTTAAAGACAGTATGCAAATGACAGTTGCAGGAATATGGGATATATAAAGTCGTTTAACGAGGCACGAAGGTGTGTTTTGGGGAGGTCTTGTGGTAGAGAAATTGTTGAACCTGAGCTTGGGTGGATTTATTTGAAGTTTTCTGAGAAAAATAAACCTTATGTTTAAGAAATTATTGGCTGATTGATATTTTGATCAAATTTAATCTTACAAATAATCTTGTAAATATTCTGAGAAATTCTGATTTGAAAAATTACCATTTCAAGTTTATTTTGATGCAAATTTCAATTTGAAAATGACCACCTTGTAAATATTTTGAAGGTAAATATTTTGAAGAATTTGGAACTTAAAACTCACCATCTCATATATATTTCGAACAACTTTGATCGTAAAATGACCATCTTGTTAGTATTTTGAAGAATTTTGATTTGAAAATTTGTCACTTCGTAAATCATTTAAACAATTTTGATACTGAAAATCCACAGAGTTAATTTCTGAAGTTGTCAACCAAACTTTTATTGACTATCAACTGTAATATGATAAAAAACACAAGACCACCTATAAAACAAAATAATAAACATTGATTTAGCATTGTCTCGTTAATATTAAAAGCAGACAATCTTGATTTTTTGCTTGTCATTCCTAATATACAATAATTATAGTCTGATTTGTTTATACATTTGAAACTACTACTAATACAACTGTGACAAATACAACACTGTCAATTTTGAATAGCTGTACAGTTCTGTGCATTGTCACCAGATGATGATTTAAAAATTATATGCTTATTCACCATTATTCGTCGTAAATTATGTAACGTCTTTATTCATTATCTGAGTAAAAAAATAAGTTATTTTTATAACTTTATTCTGTATCTAGTCAAGTTGCATTACAGGAATATGAAAAAGTCTTTGATTACAATTAAAAAGTACCGTGTACAGTCACCTTAATATGCACTATTAATTCAATATCTATTGATAAAATTTGTCATAATTGAGGCATACAATCATACAACATACTCATACAATCTAATACAATACCACAGTACACAAAAACCTTATTAACTTCAGAATCTGAGACACAAAGAGATGAAAAAATAAAAATAGAAATTCTTTTAAAAAATCAGAACAGTTACGTACACTAAGGGCCATCAATTTCGGGCGTAACGTCTCTCATTAAAATGTACTGTGATATGTATGTACAAGCCTTGACCTTGTGAGGGAGAGAGAGAGAGAGAAAAAAAAAAAAAAAAAAATATTGATAGCCTTGGGGAATAGAAATGCCATTGTAACCAGTATAACTGATTGGGTTTGTACAGGTGTACATTTACTTGTTTACAAGTAGCTATCTATCAGTATATATATATATATATATATATATATATTATATATATATATATATATATATATATATATATATATATATATATATATATATATATAGCTCTACAATAAATATACGCTTGGTTAACTTAGATTACTATTTAAAAAATTTAATAACAGTAAGTACTATATTAAGTTGGCCTAGGCCAATTCTTTGCAAAAGTTGTAGGAACAATAAAAAAAATCTAGAAATTATCTTTAAAAAACTGTTAAAAAACACATATACCGCTCTAACAACTGTGAGGGAAATGATTGGCACAATCTTAAGAAAAAAAATAATGTATACTCAACATTTTTAGGTTAGGTAAGGCGTAGAATAGGGGCCTACATTTGTCTTTGGTGAAATGCACTACATAAATTCCACAAGCTTTTTTTATTTTAGTATACATCAAACTTGACAGTTCTGAATTCAATTTTAGCAAAACAAAATATTCTAAGAATCCCAGTTTCCCACTGGGGACACTTCCCTACAAACACAACTGAACTGCACAAACACGAAGTATAATTCACGTATGTAAAAAATAACAATAACAAGCAAGGAAAAATTAAAGATAAAACTCATGAAAATGTGGCAGAGGTACTGATAATTACTGGGACCAGAACAATGCTAGCATTCATCTTTAATCTAACCTAACCTAGCCTAACCTAGCATGTAAGGTCATGCCTACTAAGGAACAAGAACAGCTTTAACCTGACCTAAACTAAAACATCAGTTCATCAGTTCATATTTAGTCTGGGGCTTAAAACTCCCTAAAGCCCATTAGATTTATAGATATAAAAAAAACCTGTACAATCGTGCTCCGAAAATAGACCATTAACTGTATTCCCTAACCTAACCTAAGACAATGAGTTCTATCTAGTTACCTGGTCCACATCAAATAGGTTAGGTTAGGTTAGGTTGGGATGCATCACTCCTTTTAAATTTTCATGGTGAACTGTACCAAATTTTGATCCACGCCCTACTCCTGGCCCCCCATAAGAAAAAAAAACTTATGTATCTAGCTAAGAAATAAAGCACCATTACTCAACCTCCTTTTTTAATCAAATACATCAATATTTTTTCCCAGTAAAACTGCTTGTCAAGAGATAAACCTTCCTTTTTAAGTTTAACACATGACCTCATCGAGGTTAACAAAATCCGATTATAAAGACGAATAGCACGACCTCACAGGGGTAGGCAAAAACTGGTGTAATATCGAATCACACGGCCTCACAGCGGTCGACAAAAGCGAGTGTAACGATGAATAGCACGACCTCACAGAGGTAGATGAAAACTGAGTGTAATAACGAATATCATGACCTCACAGAGGTAGACGAAAACCCAGTGTAAAAACGAATCTCATGACCTCACTGAGGTAGAGAAAAAAGAGTGAAAAACGAATCACATGACCTCTTTTAGATAGATAAAAATAAGTGAAAACAAATCAAATTACCTCACAGAGGTAGTAAAAACATCCAGTGTAAAACAAATCACATCATCTCACACAGGGTAGTAAAAACCGAGTGTAAAAACAAATCACGTGACCTCACAGAGGTCGACAAAAACTGCGTGAAAATTAATCACGACCTCACAGAGGTAGACAAAATTCATATTACTAACAAAACCTAACAAAATATTATATTACAATGAAAATGGAAATATATGATGCAGGCCATACTCATTATACAATTTTATTGTAGTATAATGTCATGAAAAAAAATCTCAGTAAGACCTAGCATATAACTACTTATTACAATGAATATGGAGAGTAAAATGTTACCAGTGCACATTAAGCACTTTCATTGTAGTATAATGTCCTGTACCCTTTCATTACAGTATAATGTTGTGAAATATCTTGGTAACACGTAGTATATATATATATATATATATATATGTATATATATATATATATATATATATATATATATATATATATAAGAGAGAGAGAGAGAGAGAGAGAGAGAGAGAGAGAGAGAGAGAGAGAGGAGAGATATTACAATGAATATGAAAAGTATATAATGTGGTCCAAAGTCAGTATACTCTTATCATTGTAGTATAATATCGTGAAAAACCATCTAATTAAGACATGTCACTATACTATATATATATATAATATATAATATATATATATATATATATATATATATATATATATACTTATGTATATTACAATGAATACAAGAAGTATAATGTAGCCTATACTCATTATACATTCTCATCGTAGTATAATGTTGGGAAACATATTTTGATAAGAGTGTATATATATATATCTATCTATCTATATATATATATATATATATATATATATATATATATATATATATATATATATATATATGTATGTATATATATATATATATATATATATATATATATATATATATCAATGAATATGAGAAATATAATGTTTTACATAGCCTAAACTCATTATACATCTTCATTGTAGTACACTGCCGTGAAAAAATCTTAGTGGCTACCACACAGGGACGTGCAAAGGGGGGTTGCTAGGGGTGCCCAAGCACCTGACCCTTTTAGCTACTGTATTACAAAAGTCGCCGCCCTTTTGAGAGGGATGTATTATAGGCCCGCCCCCTATGCGTGTCAATGATAATAATAATAATAATAATAATAATAATAATAATAATAATAATAATAATCATAATCATAATAATAATAAACAGGGTATTATATCTTGGCAACACTGGGTCACCCAAGATCAGCTGACTATATGTCTCCCTGTCTGGTAACACTGGGGCCAAGGCAAGCTCAGCTGAGCTAGACTGACAACAGGCCATGTAAGCTTTCCTAGTTATCTTAACTGGTATTGCCTCTGCATTAAGGCTTTGACTCCCTTTTTAGCTATAAAAAGAGTAATAACAAAAAGAGGGAGAGAGACAGTGGACCAAGTGAGTCGAGTAAATCAATAGATTTGGAGAGGAAAATAGGAACGGGGCCACAGTATGATTCATTGTAGGTGGCCATTAACCTACTGAATGAGACACATACAGCTTGTGTTTCATTTCATTTGTTGCATAATGTGTCCAATTAAGTTCTTAAGCTGCACGTGATATTTAGTTTTCGATTTTTAAATCAACAATACCCAACTGGATGGTGAAAAAATCTGTTCATTTCTCATTTTCGTTTTTTTTTTTTTATACTTGTTTTCGCCATTTAGCATTCGAGAATCATGTTTATGCCGTGTTATTAATGATGTTTATGCTTATCTGAGTAAATATTGATAACTGCGAATCGGTGATCATGTTGTGGGTCCAAAAAGCCATATATTAGCGAAATATGCTGATAACCATGCTGTAGATGAAGAATGAAGACTCCTTTATTTAAACGAAGAAATATCAAATCAACTTAATTTTACAAAGTCAATAAATATTCTATTAAATAGGAAAATGCTGCAGGATAGCCATGCTTTCCCAATATAGCAGTCAAGTCATCCCCTCCTTTCTCTACAGTACTTAAATGCGGGCAGTTGAGCGCTTTTTTTTTTAGCCAAATGAATAAAACAAAAACTTCTGAGAGATCTTCTCTGTTAAAAAATGGAAACCATCAAACTGGGATCAATGCATGTAATATACCATAAGAAACACTGGACTTGAAAGTGTCTTCTCATACACTGATTATTGATGTCAAAATGCTGAAAGCAATCAGTAATGTCACAAGTAATGCAACATGTACAGAAGTTTCAAATATGTGGTTTCATGGTGTTCGTAAGAAAGGTATGAAGGGTATAGCAAAAAGTTTAATTTCTATATTCATTTATTTTTGCTTCCTTTTGAATAAAGGATATGGATTTCTGGTACGTATGGGTAATCACGTTGTACCTTTTATTTGTGTTTTTCTTGTCAATGATGGTATTTTACACTGATACTCAACCTGATTGATAAAGAAAACAATGTCCAGGAGATATTGCCACTTATGCTTGAACTGTTAACAATTTATGCCACTCTACCCGTCACAACTGCAACAGTGGAAAGGACCTTCTCCAAACTCAAGCTGGTGCAGACAAAGCTACGCAGCCTGTCCAGTGAGGAGAGGTTATCTGATCTTTTGTTGCTAGCAGTTGAAAAGGATATCACAATCAACAACAGTGAAGTTATCAGCATATTCAAAGAAATGGCACACAGAAGGGTTCTCTTATAAATATAAAATGATAAGGTCTGGCTATTAGCCAAGTGTATTGATCATACAGATTGATTTCTTGCAGTCATTTATGTAAAAGTAATATATATAATTCTTCTTTTGTTAAATTTCCTAGTTCTACTGGTAGTCAGTACTGTAGATTTTATGTTCATATAAAACATTAGCCCACTGGTACCTATGATATCAGTCATGTTTATCTCTTTCTTGAATTATTAATGGCTAGTTTAAATAAATTTGAAAGAATATTGAGCCGGTATATATTTAGCCTCATTCATTTCTATATTTTTGCCCTTTTTTTCACTTGAACAGCTGCCTTGAAAAAGTTTTCTGCACGGTACCACATAAACTACCACCAGCTTATTGAGCACAACAGAACCTCCAGTGATCATACGAAACAAATGATCTGTAATGAGTGACTATTAAAAGGCTAATGATCAAGACATGAAACTGACTAAAACTGACTAAAGACAGTTTTCCAAGGATCACTTACTGTGGCAGAACCATGCAATAGCAGAGCAGCTTTGTACGATGCTGTAGATAGGCGCTTATCGAGTGCATTTGCAACAACAACAAATCTTATGATAACTCTTAAAGTATACATTTCACTCACTAATTACATAAATACTACAGGCGGAAAGGCGTTAATTAGATGCAGCAAAGACATAAGGTCTTCCCTCGGAGAACCGTTCTCGCCTTTCGGAACCTCGGTGCTGTCAACAAACGACTTATGGTGACGTTTCTCGCGAAAATGTTGTTTAGTAAAAGAAAAAAAACAAATGTAAAAAAAAAAAAAAAAAAAAAACTAGGCAGAGATATGAAACTTTTTCGATACCTTCGGAAGAATCTAATCGATTTCGACGTAGACGGATAGTGTAGAATAGATTATTATTATTATTATTATTATTATTATTATTATTATTATTATTATTATTATTATTATTATTATCCTAAAGATAAATCCAATATTCATATGTAACAAGCAAACAGGGGCCACTGATTAGAAAATCAAGTCAATGGAATGAAATAGAAACTTAGAGAGAGAGAGAGAGAGAGAGAGAGAGAGAGAGAGGAAGGAGGTGGGGTTTCAGTACACATAGAGTTGTAGATTAATTAAGAAACAGATAAGTGTTGTGGAAATGTATTTGAAAATTATTAAGGGAGAAGTACAAACAGAAATAAGTCTTTCTAACAACATAAATATGTACTATACATTTTATCCAAAAGCAAGATGAGTGGACTTTACCAATAAAATATAGTAAAGCATGGAGGAAATGTATAAAATTCTAAACGTTACAAACGACCCAATAACCAATGCACAGGAATAATAAGAAAAAAACAGTTAAACATCGTTGCATAACTTGGACTTCCAAGACAAATAACCCTGAGCTTAGAGAACAGTAACTCTATTACTGCCCGGTAGGTGGCACCACAATCTCCTTAATCTCTGTTTCTTAAGGATCGTTAATCATTTCCTTCTATTATACAGGTTCCTCCTGCTTTGTTCTTAAGGACTGAGACACAAAAGGCTTCATTCAAGACAGGTTTGTTGTGGACTGAGTGAGGAATGAACCGTGTATGGACAGGTAATCGTTAGTTGTATACCGTCCTAATTTTTTTGCTTACATGGGACAATGAGGTATAGCCATCACTGACAGGCTCTACTAATTACTATATGGCGTGCATAGCTTTCCATGAGTCGCTCTGCGTTCGGGAAAGTAAACTATGATTTTGTAGCTACCCTGTAAAAAGGTCTACGAGGAGATTTCGTCATTAATGCGTCTTGAAATAAGATTGAGAATTAAAAAGATGGATATTAAAGATACTTTCGTTGATAGTATATATATACACACACACACACACACACACACACACACACACACACACACACATATATATATATATATATATATATATATATATATATATATATATATATTTATATATATATATATATATAAGCTTTTGTTTCTTTCATACTAAATGAAGTAGCACGCAAAATGCGAGGACATCGAATGAACTGACCTCTGAATCACGTCTTTTTCTAATTCCAAAAACGGAAATCAACAAAAACTATCAGTGACATCTGTATGGAAAGGGCGAATAATTCACCTTTCGACCATGCAGAAGTTACCTGGATGCAAGACAGTACAGAAATCTTTGGACATTTATCTCTTTACCTGGATATCTCAAGATTGAATCTATCCAGGTGTGAGCCCTTTGCAGAGCCAGTTATCTTGTCGTATCAGAGGTCCTGAGGTAGAAGAAGAAGAAGAAGAAGAGTAAGAAGGCTAAGAAGGTCGTAGAAGAGGGTCGTACTGAACCATTTTCTTAGGTCGTAAAGACATCAGAGAGAAATTAATAATCTGCCTATAAAACTTGAGAAGTAGTCTTGGACTATAAATTCTGCTGCAGACTATTTAATGAAGACCCTCTGTAAGTCTGGTCCTTAAAAAGATAGAACAATCTTTGCTTATCTTTATGAGATCTTTAAAGACAGGAATGGGTCGTTATACTTACACACACACACACACACACACCTCACATGTACACACACATATAATATAGATATATATATATATATATATATATATATATATATATATTATTTGTATATAAAATATATATATATATATATATATATTATCTATGCTATATATATATATATATATATATATATATATATATATATATACATATACATATATATATATATATATATATATAAATATATATATATATATATACTATATATATTATAATATATATATATATATATATATACTATATATATATATATTATATATATATTATATATAAAGTTATATGCCATGAAGGGAAAATAAACTTTCGAAACATATATCACTAAGATCTTGTCCCGTTACTCGAACCATCTCCGATTCTCATATACAGTGGTACCTCGAGATACAAAATTAATCCGTTCCGAGACGGCTTCGTATCATGAGTTTTTCGTATCTTGGAACCAACCAATTTACATGTGTTGTTGAAAAACTAGCTAATCCGTTCCAAGCCCTCCAAAAACACCCAGAAATTATTTCCAGGCCTAAAAGAAATATGACTCCAAAATGCAAAATACTGTACATACTTGAGTAATATTCAACTGCATGTAATGTTCAACCCCCATTTTTACTGCATATATTAGGACTCTAGCATATGTCCCTTAGCAATAAGCCTAGCCATATGTTAGGCGGTTGCTACTCCTTTAGCCTAGTCTATGATTCTGACATCTCAACCTAAGAGCTAAAAGCTTAGAATATGCCAATAAAATGTATAAATAATCAGTATGTATTCATTTCAAAATAAAAATATTAATTAATCATTAACTATAATACACAAACAAACAAAAAACAAACCTTCCAATCGATTGTTTACATTCAGCTCTTACCCGTCTTACGAGTATCGAACGAGCGCCAAGCAATCATTTTTCTAGCACACAGTAAGCCATAAATTATCATTGGTATCTCTCTTCAACTAATGAAACCACCAAACAGTATAATAAACCATTCATTTCTATTCTTTATTCTATTTTTACCTAATGGAGATACCGAGTTACTGACAGCTATAATGAAACATACGTATACGTAACGTAATAATAAAAAGAAGACGAAAAAATTCTAAAAAATACGTATTTGTTGGCACTCTGATTTAGTATATTTTATGATATCTAATTCACAATTTTTTTATTAAATGTATTACATGTACTCATTTCAAATAATTATTAAGTAACCATTAGCTATAATAAACAAACAAAAAAAAGCTTCCAAACGTCTGTTTACATCCAGCACTTATGAGTATCGAACGATCGCCAAGCAATCACTTTTACACAGTAAGCCATAAATTTTCATTATCTCTCTTCAACTACTGAAACTACCAAACAGTATAATAACCATTCATTTCTATTCTTTATTCTATCTTTACCTAATTTTTTTTTATTAAATGTATTGCATGAATAAGTTTTTCCATTTACAGCAACCTTTTACCAATAGAATACTTAAAGCACAAGGGGTAGATGCTGACCAATAGGAGAGCAGGACCTTATGGGGTGACTAGCATCAGGAACCAATGGGAGAGCTGGAGGATGGTGGCGAGTTTACTCAGTTGGCGGCACGGGAGTTTTAAAATTGTTCTCGGTGGTCCAGGCGAATCTTGGGACTTTACAGCAACAATCTTTCGTATCTTGAAAACTTTTCGTATGTAGAGCAGTAAAATTGTTCGCATTGGCTTTCGTATCTCGAGTTTTTCGTAAGTAGAGCCTTTCGTATCTCGAGGTACTACTGTATATAATTCTCTAGATTTAGTTGAAAATTAAACAAAATTACTCTTTGCCCCACTGATAGATTCGTTAGTTTTGATGTATGTTATATTTTTACTAAAGTCCCTGTAGACTCTATTATAGAATATCTTAGTAATGAACTAACTCAGCATGAATTACCTCTACCTATAAATCACATTATTTCACTCACTAGGTTGTGCATTTGTGATTGTAAGTTTATATTCAATGGTGAATTTTATCAACAAATATTTGGCATGGCAATGGGCAACCCTTTATCGCCTCTCCTCTCAAACCTGTACATGGAATTCTTTGAAAAACGCTACTTACCTAATATCATTTATATTCCTGTAAAGTGGTATAGAT
>NC_061101.1:13209475-13231975 GCF_015104395.2 Macrobrachium nipponense | reverse complement strand
CGTTAGCTTGGAATTAAAGTATCTTAGTACTACAAGTAAATTATTATTGCTTATAAAATAGTGCTTGTATTCATATTTCTTATCGGATAATAGCTTAACTTATATACTTGCCCCATATATCCTAGTGGAAAAAGGCGCCATCATGATAATGGATGGTTCAACCATTTTTTAATATATTCGGTGTTGTCTTGGAATTTAAGTATCCATGTATCATGCATGATTAACGTATTACCAGCCATATCATCTAAGTATGTATATTAACTTCGTTATATAAGGCTTCCTCTTCAGTTAAGTTAAGATGCAATTAATTAAACACTAGGCCTAACTCCTGAGCACTCTGTTCAACCATAAAATATTTTCATTATATGGGTCATTACTTAGTTTACATTGCAATTATGCAATGTATAATTAACGTATTTTATGCTATAATACAATCTTTGCCAAATTCGCTCCATGCGTTTCTGAAAAACGTAATAATTAAAACATCTTTGCCATTGTCAGTTATGTCTGGCTAGCAAAAAAACTCTCTCTCTCTCTCTCTCTCTCTCTCTCTCTCTCTCTCTCTCTCTCATTGTTAAGTGAAAAACACTTTTCATTTAACCGTGGTAACTTACTTAAATCAACTTGAAACTTATGTGCAGTCATGAACACACCGCAGTATTGCATATGAGGAAGTACGTAAACCGTTTATCTTGCACCCATTGTGGTACTGATGAATCCACTTAAAGAATGCACTTATATACTTATATATCGTATTGCATTTCCCTTAATTGTCCCCACCGTAAGCCAAGGCACGTAGTATCCGACGCTATTATGACACTATTGTATCGTAGAGTATTGTTATCTTAATTAAGCCACGACACGTAATATGATATCAATTTGTGGTTGCAATTTACTTTACCGGCCTTTGCAGTCATTTCCTGCGTTTGGCCTTCAAGAGCAGAATAGTTGACTCTATTTACCCGTTTTTGGCCTCAAGAATGGAGTATGTTATTCTACTAACTCATTTCTGTCTTCAAGAATGGATTATGTTACTCTATTTACCCCTTTCTAAGCCTTCAAGAATAAAGAATTCGGATCTGTTAACTCGTTATATGGTCTATGAAAATACAGCATGTTACTCTATATATGCTCCATTTTGTCCACAAGAATAGAGTAATTATCATTACCCTAAAATCTTCAAGAATAGAGAATTGACAGTAAATGCCACAATTTGTCCTCGGGAAGAGAGTTACCATTTACTCCTGATGGCAGAATAATATTTTCGATCAATTGTGTTTTTTAGGAGAAAATCGAGGTGTTTGTTGTCACTCTTTTTAGTCTCAAGTCAAGCCCAAGAATAAATGAGGTGTTGTTTCTTAGCCCGGTAAATTGTTTTGAGTCTAGTATTTTGAGTCTAGATTTTCCTGTGAAAATTGTACAGTTTGTTCCATGAAAATTGTACAGATTGTTCCAGGGCAACTGTATATTTGTTCTCTGTTATTTTAGTCTAGTTCGTTCCATAACAATTATACATTTCTTCACTGTTCTGAGTCTAGTTTATCCCGTGGATATTGTACATTTGTTCACTGTTATGGAATCATATTTTTGTACATTTGTTCACTGTTTGGAATCAAGTTAATCAAGTTTGTTCCATGGAAGTTGTACATTCGTTCATTTGAGTCCATTTCTGTTGACTTAGATGCATCATGAAGACTTCTCAAACATTATCCGAGTTTAAAATATAGAAGAAAAATCCCAAGAAACATCACAAAATTGTCTCTGTTAGACTGACAAAGGAAAATCTGTAATGTCTCACATGTCTATAGCACTTTTTAATATCGGAACGATCTTTACACACTTATGAATCTGTGAAATGAACGAATCATTGAAATGAATATTTTTTCCATGTTAAAATAGTTATTTATTCATCAAATTACATTTCAACAATACTCATCTGTTAGGCCTATGCAGAGTCTGTTAGGTCTATAGTCTTATAGGTTACTTTACAATATATCACAGGAAATTATTTACTTAAGAATCTACTACTTAATATTAACATAACATACTTATAGCAGTAAGTAGTGAATTACTAGAGACGCTCTTCTACTTACAATTGGCTGTTCATATCTTGCTTGGTCGTTAAGTCCAACTTGATGCTACACACTTTTCATACTAAAACAATACTGGTACTGCATTGCATTTTACTTTTTACAGAGTATGTCATTAAAAACAATGATATTTACAACCTAAATACATTAAGCATATAATGATAAAACAGTCTTAGTTTATGATCACGGTTGTAACGTTACGTCTCATAGCTTACCTGACAAATTATCACAGGGAAAAATGTTTCTTAATATTATCCAGAGGCTTGTGAAATCATAACAGGACTTTTATGAAGTAATATTATTCGGAGACTTATCAAACTAGAAAGTACTTATAAAAGTAAGGAAGAACCTAATCTATTTTCTCTGCTTGTACACTTACAAGAAGAATCTGGCACAAATAGGTCAGTTTATCTGGAAAAAAAAGAAAAAAGGATTAAGTGAAAAGTGATAGGCCTAGTTTTATAAAGTAATTCATGGCACAAATAAGTGAATTTATCCGTAAAAGAAAAAAGTGAAAAGTGATAGGTCTAGTTTGAAAAAGAAATTCATGGTACCAATAAGTGAATTTATCCGTAAAAGAAAAAAGTGAAAAGTGATAGGTCTAGTTTTATAAAGAAATTCATGGCACAAATAAGTGAATTTAATCGTAAAAGAAAAAAAGGGAAAAGTGATAGGCCTAGTTTTATAAAGAAATTAATGGCACAATTAACAAAAATAAAAGTGATCGGCCTAGTTTTATACAGTAATCAAAGTAATAATTGTTGATACCCAAATCTACTTAAAAGACTTCTTTCCAAAATCTTCAGAATAATAGGTTTATTCCAACTCACATTCATCCAACAAAATAAAAAATTGGAAAAAACACAAACATAGGCCTAGTCCAACTCAAAGTTTACCTCCCCACAAAAAAACTAAAAGAGTAACAAAACCCCATAGGCCTACTTCAACTCTCATTCTACCCTACAAAAATTTTTAAAAGATTGAAAAAACACAAACACAAATTCTAAAAGAAAATTACCAAAAAACACAAAACCCTAGGCCTAACTCACCCATGGCGTCATTGACGACCTTAAACTTGAGATGCTGGGTCAAGTAGTACACGATGAGGCCACAGAGAAACACCCCGGTGGCCACACCGATTTCTATAGGCCTCTGAATGACCGGAAACAAGGCCACGAAGATCGTTAGGCCTAGGAATAAGATTGGGAAACCCAACCACACCTTTTGGGAGAAATGTGTCAACGTTTAGCAGATTCTATAGACTAAGCTCACAAAGGTATGAGTATTTAACCGATGGAATTCGTTTTATTTCAAGAGTTTCAATAATTTCCGAATCCTCTCCCTCCTGGTCGTACCTTGATAGGCCTATGTCGATCTGGCTCCTTGTACCTGAGCCACAGGAGAGCCAGGACGCACAGGAAGTCCGTCAGGTTCCTGGTGAAAGATGTGTAGGCCAGTAGAGAACTCATTTCCGGCACGAGCAGCATAATGAGAGGAATTATGTCCTGAAATAGAGCCACAGTATAGGTAATGGGCCTAGAGAGAGAGAGAGAGAGAGAGAGAGAGAGAGAGAGAGAGAGATAAACACCGTCAGACACAGGAACAGAGAGAGAGAGGGAGAGACCAAAGAAAAGACAAAGAGGGAGGGAACAGAGATAGGACAGAGAACAGAGAGAGACACAGAGAGAGTCAGAGAGACGAGAGAGAGAGAGACAGTAGAGAGAGAGAGAGACAACACCGTAGAGAGAGGGAGAGACCAAGAAAAGAGACAGAGAGGGAGACAGAGAGAGAGACAGAGACAGAGAGAAAATAACAGAGAGAGAGAGAGAGAGAGGGGGAGACAGAGAGACAGAGACAGAGAAAATAACAGAGAGAGAGAGAGAGAGAGGAAACACCGTCAGACACAGGAATAGAGAGAGATGAATAAAAGAGACAGAGAGAGAGCCAGAGAGAAAATAAAAGAGATCAAGAGAGATCAAGAGAGAGAGAAATGCTCTCCAGAGAGAGGTGGGGGAAGAAAGGGAGAAAAACAGAGAGAGCGAAAAAGATAGAAACAGCCAGACACAGACAGACAGACAGAGCCCACAGGGACAGAGAGAGATCAAGAAGAGAGAGAGAGAGGTATATGATCTCCCACAACCAAACACCACATAGTACATACCACGCTGATAATGGCAGGGATGGGGGTAAACCTCTTCACATTGACCAGAGTCAGACACGACGGGAGCTGCCCTTCTCGGGCTCCTGCGAAGTGGAGACGTGACTGGGTGATGACATTGCCATTGCAGTTCCCGAAGGTGGAGCAGGCCACGAAGAGGGAGATGATCCACCCTAGGAAACCCAGCATCCTACTGCCGAAGGTCTGACGAAGGAGATGTATATATGTGATATATAAATTATAGTGTACGTATATATAGGTCTAGTTCAGGCTTTGGAATTGGGAATTAGCCTGATTGATCAAGTTTGACTGATATCTGAGTGGAATCTGGCTGAGATTTGACTGGAATCTGGCTGGAAATCTGGCAGAGATTTGACTGGAATCTGTATGAGATTTGACTGGAATCTGGCTGAGATTTGACTGGAATCTAACTGAGATTTGACTGGAATCTGGCTGAGATTTGAATGGAATCTGGTTGAGATCTGACTGGAATATGGCTGAGATCTGACTGGAATCTGGCTGAGATCTGACTGGAATCCGACTAATATTTGACTGGACTCTGGCTGAGATTTGACTGAAATCTGGCTGGAATCTGACTGGAATCTGGCTGAGATTTGAATGGAATTGGAAATCTGACTGAGATTTGACTGGAATCTGGCTATGATTTGACTGGAATTTGACCGGAATTTGGCTGAGATTTTACTGGAATCTGACCAGAATCTGCCTGGAATCTCCTAAAATCTGTTCTGAAATCTGTCCTACAAATTGCCTGTAATCTCAAAAATATGTCCCATAATCCTCCTAAAATCTGACTCAAACCTCCTAAATTATTTCCTAAAATTTGTTCTGAAATCTGACTTAAGTCTGACTGGAACCTGTTCAATAGTCTGACAAATCCTCACCACAGCCACGGCGCTGGAGGCCAGAATCTCCTCAGGAGTCAACACGACGAAGTAGGCGATGTTTGTCAGTGTGTATATGATGATGACAGTCCCCAGAGAGATTGCAATGGCCTTTGGAAAGTTCCTGGAAGGAAAAAGGTGGAAAAAATTACAAATATATGCAATTCTGTGACCCTATGGAAGGAAAAAAAAGTGAAAAAGTAAGTTCCTGTAAGGCAGAAAGTTGAAAAAATTGCAAATTTATGCAGTTCTGTGACCCTATGGAAGGAAAAAAAAGCGAAAAGGTAAGTTCCTGTATGTCAGAAAGTTGAGAAAAATTGCAAAGTTATGCAGTTCTGTGACCCTATTGAAGGGAAAAGGTAAATTCCTAGAAAGAACAGTATGGAAAAAATTACAAATGCATGTGATCCAATGGGGAAAAGATGGGGAAAAATTGGATATTTAAGCAGCCATGTGATCCAAGGGGGAAGAAAGGGTGACCCTATGGTTCTTGGGTATATTCCTGGTATGAAGAAGTATGAAAAAACGTCAAATTTATGCAGTTCTGTGTTCCTATGGCTCTTGGTAAGTCCTTGGAAGGAAGAAATATGACAAAAATGTCAAATTTATTCAGTTTTGTGACCCTTTGCTGAATTGCACAAATATTCATCTACACTTACAATGCAAAACTTATGTGAGATTATAAGTCACACAAAGGTACTAAGATAAAGCCACTAAAGAATCGAGGCACTTTACCTGAACGGGTCCTTTAATTCCTCGGTCAGTCCGTTTAAGCTGTTCCTGTAATAAAAATAAATGAATTAAACAATTTTAAGCTGTTCCTGTAGTCTAAACAAGAAGGATATTGAATTAAGTCACTTATTTGGAACACTTTCTCCAAGACTTCAAACTCTCCAAGTAATTGAATCACTTCTTTGCAAAGCTTTTCAAAGACCGTAAACTGATCCAGTAACTGAAACAGTTGTCTGGAACACTTTCAACACTCTGAACTCTAGTGAGATGAAGCAGATACTCTGAACCCTTTGTTTGAAGCTAGCTTTTCAACCATTTAAACTGTTCCTGTGCCTGCATCACTTACTTGGAACAGTATTTCAACAATTTAAACTGTTCCTGTAACTGTACCACTTACTTGGAACATTTTTGCCAATATTTCAAACTGTTCCTGTCACTACATCACTTACTTGGAACAGCTTTTCAACAATTTAAACTGTTCCTGTGACTGCATTACTTACTTGGAACAGCTTTTCAACTATTTAAACTGCTCCTGTGACTGTACCACTTACTTGGAACACTTTTCTCAATAGTTTGAATGTTCCTGTAAATGTATCACTTACTTGGAACAGCTTTTCAACAATTTAAACTTTTCCTGTGACTGTATCACTTACTTGGAACATTTTTGTCAATATTTCAAACTGTTCCTGTCACTACATCACTTACTTGGAACAGCTTTTCAACAATTTAAACTGTTCCTGTGACTGTACCACTTACTTGGAACACTTTTCTCAATAGTTTGAACTGTTCCTGTAACTGTATCACTTACTTAGAACAGCTTTTCAGCAATTCAAACTTTTCCTATGGCTGCATCACTTACTTGGAACACTTTTCTCAATAGTTTGAACTATTCCTGCAATACGAAAATGCAATGCCACAACTCACCATCCGCTGTAGGCGAAGAGCGTCGAGTAAAGAGCAGTCGCAATCGACGAAGGACTGTCCACAGTCCCTGCCATCAGATCCTGCAGGTTTTCAGTGTGTCCTGTAGCCAGATGATAGAATCCCGCGACGACTATGACCACCAAGGACGCTATTTTCAGGACGGCGAAGGAATCCTGGACCCTAGTTCCGAACTTGATTCCTGCGCAGTTGATGTAGGTTATGATGACTGGAATTGCATTCTTGGGTGAGTCTATGGTAGGCCTATTGATTCATTTCAGCGCCAAAACACAATATAGAGTATTGTCCCTTTTTAATGTGCTAAATATGATTATCATGTTAAAATCTATCATAAATCAACTGTTACCGAATGCTCACCGTCTTTTGCTTACATTTTAACGTTCGTTCAAATGGGATAGTACTAAACATGGACCCAGTTCGAGACTGGTTGTGGTACTATAGTAAATATTTACAGAAACATTAATCAGTAACCCATCAGTATCTATCATAAGGTTATAGTAACTTCGAACAATTAAACTAGATACAATATAAAGCACTATAGACACTAAAATTACTCGGATAACAAAGAATTAGATCGATATATCAAAGAAGAACCATGAGTCAAATTATTCGTTCCAGTTAGTCCTATATTTTATCATTTATTGATTTATCTATTTTATTTAGACCTATATTTTATCATTTATTGATTTATTTATTCATATAAAAGCAAATTAGTCTCATTCATTACCAAATTATCTATTTGTTAATCGATTTACTTATCTAAATTCAAACCACCCGCATCTTACACAGCAAAGCAGCAGCTATCAGCCTAACGGCGGCGTAGGGCGGCACCATGCAGCTCGGGAAAGTAGGCTGGAGGAGGTACGTAGCGAAGGTCAGGGCGTTGATCGACCTGGCACTGGGTCTCTGGATCGTTATGTGGATCCAGAGGATCAGGAATGCTGGTACTGGACCGAAGGCTTCCAGGACGTAGGCGTAGGCTCCGCCGCTCTTCGGAATCATCGTTCCTGGAAGAAGAAGAAGAAGAAGAAGAAGAAGAAGAAGAAGAAGAAGAAGAAGAAGAAGAAGAGGGAAATAAAGAAGAAGAGGAAGATGAGAGGTTTTGGTTGTCTCATAATCGCGTTGCGAGGCTGATGCTCTTTTAAAAATGTCTCTGATTTTCTTTTAGAGTTTTTTTTTATATGAAAAAGGTTTATTCTAAACCAGAGGTGGTTTAAAACTTTACATTAAATCAGGCCAAAATTAGCACAGCCAAATGATATTACAGCTAAAATAACATTGGTAAAACGTGGTGTTAAAATGGTTTATAGTTTTATCAAGATGTGTCGTGTGTTGTTGTCGAACTTCTCAAAGTTTTAGGTTACAAATAATAATTTGAATTATTTGCAAGGTCAAACTAGTATCAATTGTATAAAATGTGAAAACTTAGTAACAAAATAAATAATATTACATTAGGGGAAATTGGTAAATTGAATAGATAATAATAAACTTATGGTCACTAATACAATTGGGGTACAATGTGTAAAAAGATAAAAATCGACTGCAGCAAGTGGTCTAGTACTAACAAGTAAAAAAGTGTAAAGATATATAATATACTTAATTCAATACTCTGCCTTTTGTTTTATAGATTAAACTGCAGCATTTAGACCCAATAAAACCAGTAAACTAGACTCACCTAGCTCGGCATAGCACAGAGCACCAACGATGCTCATTAAACCAGTTCCCACCCACACGATCAGAGACATGCCGACGCTCCCGGTATTTCTGAGCACATTCCCAGGCGACACGAAGATCCCAGAACCAATAATGATTCCGATTATGATTCCAACTCCATTCCAGAGGCTTAATTCCTTCTTCAGGCCCACCAAGGGTGTGGAGGTGTCTGGTTGCGTCAGAACTTTCTTGGATGTCACTGTGGTGCCTTGAGAATCGACATTTTGTGGCTCTGAGCTAGGCCTACCATCTTTCCTTGGTGGCAAACTCGTCTGGTAGCTAGCAGATTTCTCTGTGTTGTCAAATGCTGGATTATCCATTTTATGTCTTTTCAGCAATGGCTGACGAAACGTCACCACAGAAATTGGTCGTTGAAAACGGTGTCTTGGTAATGTTTCTCTCAGCAAAGACAACGTTTATTTCCCAGCAGAGGAACTTGGGTTCATGTTATGGGCCAATATCTGGTGAAAAGATTGTGTTATTAGAATACATTTTCATTAGAATATGTTATTTATTCATTTATCTGTAATCAACAAGGCCTGCATATCCAAGGAGAGAGAGAGAGAGAGAGAGAAGCCCAGTACAGAGTAGCAGTTGTTTGTTGAGAAATGTAGGGCAATACGAGATTTTAGCACTAAGTTAGCGTGACCTTCGGAAAATTAAAAGCTTTACGGAAGAGGCGATGACAACGAAAAAGAAAAGTTTGAGAGAGAGAGAGACGAGAGAGAGAGAGAGAGAAGAGAGAGAGAGAGAGAGAGAGAGGGGGGGGGGGAGTTCAAATGACAATCTGCAATTCGCTCTGTGACAAGAATTGAGCCCTAAAACAGGAATAGAGTTAAGAAAAAGTAAATTTCCCGTGGGAACTTTTACGTAAAATCAGCCATTGTTCCCCTGATTCGAAGGAAAGGAGATGGATTACAAAACTCTCGCAATTACGTAATTATAGACCATACTATAGGAAAAGAATTTAGAGTACTGACATTGCAAAACTTTAGATCATAGGACTTACAGTTCCTATATGTTAGGCCTATTGTTGGAGTGAGTGATCCTATACCTTAAGGACAGAGACACAATTATAGCCCTATTATTTGTAGAACGAGAGGTGTGATCTGAATGCAAAGACTGGTTCGGTTTTCATCAACTGACCTTTGCGCCATCAAAACAAAGGATGTTTTCACTACACCCAACTTCACTCAGCCTTGGTTAACAGGATGGGTTTTCTAAACTCAATGTATAGTCATTTTTTTTCACATAGGCTTAAACACTAAGCTACAATCTCCATCTCTGTGGATCTCTACATTAAACATTATTATTTATTTTGTTTGTATGATAACAACTAGTTAGAATCCTAACTTGTCTTTGCAGTCTATCTTCAAAACTTCAATCAATGGATGTTTCTCTCTACATCAAACATCGCATAACCTTGACTCACAAGACGGGTTTAGTCTTTTTTATAGGCCCAGTACTAACTACAATCCTCATCTCTCTGCCTCTCTATATCAAACATTGCTAGTTATTATTTTTTTCTATAATAACTAATCATAATCCTCGCTCGTCTTTGTATTTCAACTTTAAAAACGCTTGAAAAATAAGAGATCACAATCGCTTAACTGTATAGTCCAAGCTGACCTGAATCTGGCCGGGAGAATGAATGCCGCCCTAGGGAACTCCTTACAGCAGACGACATCGGACGGAGAAATTTACTTCAGAGCTTTAAAGAAACTGGCGATTTAATTTTAAAATTAACCCAGAAATGAGTAAAAATTTATGTTATAATTTGTTTGAGGTCGGTTTGAAGAAAGTTATCTGCTCTTAGAGGCTTTAAATTATTGTCTTTATGGCATTGGAGGTTTGTAAAAATATATGAGTATTTGGGTGAGTTGCCATTTAGGATTGAATTCTAACAAAATGTTAAATATAAAAAGTACAAGGTTAAGCTATTAGGCAAAATTGTTAATTACAGTATCTATAGATTACCACTAAATGCATTGACAGTTAATACATCAAGTAATTGACAAAAAACATTAAATCATGTTAGAAATATACTTTTCATTTCGACTTTTCAAGGTTAAAACACACACAAAAATGTTAAAATAAGTCAAAACTAATAATAACATAAATACAGATTACCACTCGACACATTAACTGTTAATACAGCAAATAACTCACAAAAAAGCGACACTTTAACAGTCGGTTTCTCAAATAACACTCGCGCAAAAACGTGTTTAAAATGAATATCTCTCAGAGTGTCTCAAACAGAGTAGGCGCGCAACACCTGCCCTGGGGAACTGCCGAGAAGGCACTGAACCTTCTACTCTACATGTCTACCTTCTGCTTCTGCGAAGCTCAAGGTACAAACGGTTCTTTTTCACCTCTTCTTCTTCTTCTTCTTCTTCTTCTTCTTCTTCTTCTTCGCTCACGTGAAAACAAAACGTATTTAACATATTTAGATGGAAATGCAATAATGTCTCTCCCTCTAGGATCTGATAAAATCACGTATTTAGACAAAACCGACCCAAATTGTCCGCAACCTGGTCATATTTACGTATTGAGAGGAAAAATCAATACGTATTTACGAAACGCAGAGCATTATCAACTGCAATTCTGCCTATTTATCCTACAATAATTTGGATAATTCAGGTATTTAAAGAAAAAAAACAAGCGTAATATCAAGTCTAATTGTTTCAAAACAAGACGTATTTACGTATGTATGAAAGGACTTATTATTAATTCTGTCTCAAATAAAAATATATTTACTTATTTGCAAAACAGACTATGTTATCGTCTCTTAATTCTACTTATTTATCCAAGAATTCCAAAAAAACTCATAAAAACAAAAATAGATTTAAACCGGACATGTGTTTAAACTAAAAATAGATACAGAGCTAACACCTTATATACACACACATACACAAACCTACACACACACGTATACATACACAACATCAACAGCGCCAAAGGTTGTCTAATGAGGGTAGTACACCTGAGAACGTCGACATATATATATATATATATATATATATATATATATATATATATATATATATATATATATATATATATATATATATATACACACACATATATATAGTATATATATATATATAATACATATCCCTATATATATACCTATATAATAATACATATATATATATATATATGTATATATATATTATATATTTTTTATCTCTATATATATATACATATACATATCTATATACATATACATGATATACATATATATATATATCTATATATATATATATATCGATATATACATATATCTAATTATAAAAGGAGCCATTAAAAACAAACTGTCGAGAGAAGAGTACTATATTTCAGAGACTGCTGTCTCTCTCCTTCAGGTATATGAATGAGAAAAGTTTACAGAACAAAAGGGTAAAAGGTATTTATACCAAGAGATTCGTATACAAGTAAGCCAATTTAGGTCACCCCCACGTGATATCTTCCTTTAATCTTCTTAGCGTTGGTTGAATGAACACTGCGTCGACGATATCTGATATCCAATTCCCTTTTGAGATGTTCATTACCTGCTTGTCTTTTATTAAAGGCCGATTCCATCATTTGACTCTTGTACCGGCAGTTGCTGCTATAATTACACGTGACATATTCAGTTTATTCTATGGTTACGTTCATTTATATGGTTGAAAATAGCCGAGTTCTGTTGTCTATACCTAACTGACCGTTTGTGTTGTATTAATCTCTGGGGAAGTGATTTACCTGTAAATCCGATGTAAGATTGGTCACAGTCCTGGCATGGGATCTCATATACCAGAGTCTTTGGGAGATGTCTTTTGTTGGACGTTAATCAAGGATTTGGCTAAGGTATTTGGGTAGGTAAATGCAAAAGGGTTGGATTTCCCAAGGGTGTGAGTTACTCTCTTAATCGTCTCCAGGTGGGGAATTTTTATTTTATTGTTGGGTGTGTCTCTGGTCTTGTCTTTAGGGGGTCGGTAGAAATTACGTTTTGCTTTTGAATTGCTTTCTCAATTATATGGTCAGGATACTTTAAAGATGAAAGTTGCTTGCGAATTAGTTCAAATTCTTTTTCCAGAAATCTGGGGAACAAATTCGTAAGGCTCTTAAGAATAGGTTCTAGCTACACCTATCTTGATAGTATTGTCATGATAGCTAAAGTAGTGAATATATGAAAGTGAGAACGTTGGTTTTTCTGTATATGGTAAATTTGTATTCTGTCGTGTCTCTGATTATTAAAACATCAAGAAAAGGAATTTTGTTGTCTGTTTCCCATTCACTTTAAATTTGATGCTGGGCACTAATGCGTTTAATTTTGAGAGGAATTCATTAAAATTACCCCACTTATTTACCCAAAATGTTAGTATGTCATCCACGTATCTCATCCACATGTTTTTGGGTTTTATTGCATTTATTCCTGTAGTTTCAAAGTATTCCATGTACAGATTGGCTAAAATAGGACTTAAAGGACTACCCATACTCACCCGAATTTTTTGCTTGTAGAATGATTCCCCGAATGAAAATACGTTATTAGATGCACATAATTCAACTAACTTTATTATTTTGTCAAGTGCCAAAGGGAAATGATCTGAATAGGGGGATAATTTTTCCCTTAAAAACTGAAGAACGTCCTGTACTGGTACTTTTGTGAATAGGGAGTCTACGTCAAGGCTTAAAAGTTAATAATAACTAATAATAATAATAATAATAATAATAATAATAATAATAATAATAATAATAATAATAATATATATATATATATAGATATATATATATATATATATATATATATATATATAATATATATACGTATATGCAGAGACTCAAGGCGATACTCAAGTCAAAACTCAACACCGGAAAAGCCATAAACACACGGGCAGTGCCAATAATCGGATACAGCGCAGGATTAGTCGAATGGACGAAAGCAGAACTCCTCAGCATAGACCAGAAAACTAGGAAACATATGACAATAGACAAGCACTACACCCAAGAGCAAATACGGACAGACTATACATAACACGAAAGGAAGGAGGAGGGAGAGAACTACTAAACTAATTTAGAGGACTTGCGTCAACATCGAGAAATAGAGCACTGGGGCAATATCTGAAAAACCAGTGAAGACGAGTGGCTCAAGAGTGCATGGGAAGAAGGACTGATAAAAGTAGACGAAGACCCGATAATATACAGAAACAGGAGAATGACAAACAGAACAGGAATGGCATAACAAACCAATGCATGGACAATACATGAGACAGACTAAAGAACTAGCCAGCGATGACACTGGCAATGGCTACAGAGGGGAGAGCTCAAGAAGGAAACTGAAGGAATGATAACAGGCGGACAAGATCAGGCCCTAGAACCAGATATGTTCAAAGAACGATAGACGGAAATAACATCTCTCCCATATGTAGCAAGTGCAATACGAAATGAAACCATAAACACATAGCAAGCGATGTCCGGCACTTGCACAGAACCAGTACAAAAAGAGGCATGATTTCAGTGCAAAAGCCCTCCACTGGAGCCTGTGCAAGAAACATCAGCTACCTTGCAGTAATAAGTGGTACGAACACCAACCAGAAGGAGTGATAGAAAACGATCAGGCAAAGATCCTCTGGGACTATGGTATCAGAACGGATAGGGTGATACGTGCATATAGACCAGACATGACGTTGATTGACAAAATCAAGAAGAAAGTATCACTCATTGATGTCGCAATGCCATGGGACACTAGAGTTGAAGAGAAAGAAAGGGAAAAAAAATGGGATAAGTATCAGACCTGAAAATAGAAATAAGAAGGATAGAGATATGCCAGTGGAAATTGTACCAATAATCATAGGAACACTAGCGACATCCCAAGATCCCTGAAAAGGAATCTAGAAAAACTAGACGCTGAAGTAACTCCAGGACTCATGCAGAAGAGTGTGATCCTAGAAACGGCACACATAGTAAGAAAAGTGATGGACCCCTAAGGAGGCAGAAGACAACCCGGAACCCCACACTATAAATACCATCCAGCCAAATTGGAGGACTGTGATAGAGCAAAAAAAAAATAATAATAATAATAAAAGATGCATGACAGAGAATACAAGCCAATGTGATATATGATGAAATTGCAAATGTCATAGAATTTTGACCAAGATTCACCTGAGTAACAGGTCACATTACATGTAAAACTTATTGATAAGGTTGAAAATGATTGGTATCTGTCCGCCCTCAGATCTGAAAAATTGCTGAGGCTAGAGGGCTGCAAATTGGCATGTTGATCATCAACCCTCCAGTCATCAGACATAGCAAATTGCAGCCCTCTAGCCTCAGTAGTTTTTTTTATTTGCTTATTTAAGGTTGAAGTTACCCCTGATTGTGCGTCTGGCAGCGCCTTTTTTTTTATTGAGAATTAAACTGATGCAGATGTTCCAAAGTTATTATAGAATTGTCAATAATTTTTTTTTGTTTATCTTACTTTTTGAGAGGACCAGGAACTAATGGTAGATGATAAAATCCTAAAAAAAAAAGATATGACGCAGTTAGGAGAAAAATAATGAAGAAAAAAATAAATACAAACCAGCGAGGACACGCCACGGTGTCTCTCAATTATATTCTTAGCACAATAACATCTTGAAGTGGACGACAGCGCTGTCAAAATAACATAAAATAACATCAGATGAGAATTTTACTTCGACGCGACTGTCACGTAATGGGAGCCGGTTCTACCTAACCTGAAAAAAGAATCAATCCTGTGATCTTTATAAGTTCCAGAAGTACGATTTTGGCTAAATTCAAATTCAATCAAAACAACTGAGGCTAGAGGGCTGCAATTTGGTACGTTTAATGATTGGAGGGTGGACGATCAGCACGCCAATTTGCTGCCCTCTAGCCACAGTAGTTTTCAGATCTAACAGAGAAAGACGGCACAATAGTTTGCTTTCACAGAAAACTAATAAAAACCTTGGTTGATAATCCTGAATATTTTTTTAAGAGCTAATAAAAAAAAAACCAAGACTTTTGCCTGACAGAGAATGGATCCCCTAAAATGGGATGTAAAATTGAGGCCAGAGGTCATTCGCTTTGACCTGTGAGGTCACTCGGAGCTAAGAATATTGTTAAAGCAATAGTTAGAAACGAGAGAACATAAACGGATGGAGATACAGTCAAAGGAATGAAAAGGGTCGCAGCTAGTAGCCTAGGGGACGCCTCAAAGGACCTTAGGTAATACCTGTAGTACAGTCAAAGGAATGAAAAGGGTTGTAGTTTGGCATTACTGAAGGTTATTTAGTAATGCCTACGGAACTGGGACCTATTTATGATAATGTGCTTATTGGCTTAATTAGTTTTATGACCAATAGTCTGGGTATTTTGTTGTATAGGTTATAAGTATACTTTACTAATATCAAATGTTTTTCCTATAAATATACTCTGTTATTGTGTTATTCACATCAAATGAAATATACTGTATTATTATGCTACATCAGATAATTCTATTAAATACTTTAATAGCATTATCACAATTACCCTTATTCTTGTTTATACTCTTCTTGTTATCATCTAAGCTGTCTTGTTTATCGATTATTAACTATCTATCTTATACAGTGTATAAGAGAGATAGTGAATAATATAAACCACTAAATGTCCATCTCATTAATATATGATAAACTTGAATAAGTTATTCCATAACCTAGGTCACTTGTTCTTAAGTTTTCTGGTTCAAGAACACGAGAAACAGGTCTGTTTGAACTTTCACTCTCTTTCTCGTTTCTCTTTCTCTCTATTTATTCATCATTTTGATCATTTTCGTAAATATATATTAATTATCCATTCGTGAATGATTATATAAATTCATCTATTCGTTGGAGAGAGAGAGAGAGAGAGAGAGAGAGAGACCTTACTTACCTACAGACCTTACAGTTCGTTTGGGTTGCCCCAAGGTCCCTCAGTGTGCGCCTCTAATGTCTACCCAGAGAGTTGCTAGTACATCTTCCGGTATATTTTGCATCTTCCAATCTTGGATGGTCCTGGGATGCAGCTTAGATATTTGTCGAGCTTATTCTTAAACACATCTACGCTCACTCCTGATATACCTTCCTCACATGAGCTGGCAACGCATTGAATAGACGCTGCATTATCGATGCTGGTGCGTAGTGGATTAATGTCCTGTGTGCTTTCCTTATTTTTCATGGTATATTTGTTTGGGCACTATTAATCTACCTCTGCTTGCTCTTTCTGATATTTTTAGTTCCATGATATTTTCTGTTATTCCTTCTATCTGTTTCCATGCCTGAATTATCATGTAGCGTTCTCTCCTTTTCATGGACCATATTATCGTTTTAAGGATTGTAGTCTAACTTCCAGTAGTCTAGGTCTTAACTTCTTCTATTCTAGCTGTAAAGGACCTTTGTACACTCTCTATTTGTGCAATATCCTTTTGATAGTGTGGGTACCATATCATATTGCAATATTCAAGTGGACTACGAACATAGTTTTATAAAGCATAATCATGTGTTCAGCTTTCTTGTTTTGAAGTGCCGTAACAACATTCCCATTTTTGCTTACATTTTGCTAACAGAATTGCTATTTGATCATTGCATAACATGTTCCTATTCATCATCACACCAAGGTCTTTACTGCTTCCTCCTTATTTGTGATTGTCTCAATTATTAGGTCCCCTATATGCATATAGCTTTCCTTCTCTGTCCATAATTTATTGATTCAAATTTATCAGAGTTAAATACCATCCTATTTTCCTCTGCCCAATCATATACTTTGTTAAGGTCTCTTTGTAGAGCGTTCCTATCTTCATCACAAGTTAATTTCTCTACTTATTCTTGTGTCATCACGAAACTACTCACTACCGAATCCTTAACATTACTGTCTATGTCTTCAATCATAATAACAAACATATTGCAGCTAGCACCGTATTTTGTGGCACACCGGATATTACCTTGGTTTCATCCGATTTCTCATCGTTTGCAATAACTATCTGTTTTCTGTTGTGTAAAAATTTCTTTTAACCATCTTCCTACTTTATCTACGATATTGTGTTTTCTAATTTTCTTTGAATATATTATGGTCTACTTTGTCAAAAGCTTTTGCAAAGTCTAGATAAACCACATCTGTTTCATTTCCGCTTTTCAATATTTTGAATATGTTCTCACGGTGGACTAACAGTTGGGTTTGTGTACTTTTTCCGGGTACGAAACCGTGTTTGTCCTATATAAACAAATTATTTTTTATTAAATGTTTCATAATATTTTTCTTCATTACCCTTTTCATACACTTTCATAATATGTGATGTTAGACTCACAGGCCTATAATACTTGCCTCTAGTCTTGATCCACTTTTGAAAGTAGGGGTGATATATGCTAATTTGTGCTCATCATAAATGCCTTGCCTGTATCTACACTTTGTCTTAATAATATTGCAAGTGGCTTTGCGATAGATGAACTACTTTCTTTAACAAAATAGCAGGGACTCCATCCGGCCCTGCAAGCAGCTCCATTTTTAATTTCATAATTGCCTGCACAATATCAGCTTCATTAATTTCTATGTCAGCTAAATATTCACTATTTTCGTCCCTTACTTCTATATCATTATCTTCATTATCTATTCTAGGGGTGAATTCTCTATATCGTTCTGCCAGTATGTTGCAAATTTCCTTTTTTTTCATTCGTTAATCTCCCTTCAATTCTCAGAGGGCCTATTTCTATTCTTCTTTTTATTCATCTTCTTCGCATATGAGTATAATAGTTTGGGTTTTGCTTGATATTTAATAGGGTTTTTTCTTCCAATTCCCGTTTTTTTTCATTTCTTTTGATTGTATAATCTTTTGTTCTGCATTTTCTATCTTACTTTTTAGTTCTATAACTTTCCATGCATTTTTTTCTTTTGCAAGACCTTTTTTCCACTTTCTGATTTTCTGGAACAAGATCCTTCTGTCTCTTGGTATGCATGAATGATGTTTACTTTTCTTCTTCGGTATATATTTATCCACTATTTTCTCCAATATTTTATATAAATCTCCGTATTTACCCTTATGTCATCACTTACGAAAATGTTATCCCAATCTTTGTTTAATTCTTCCATTAATTTCTGACCATTTTATATTTTTACTGTAGAAGTTGTATTTTCCATATCCTTCCCACTTTTTCATTTCTTGCTTATCTCTATTTTTCACTTGCTTTGGAATGAACTGTTAAGTCTATGACATTATGGTCTGAAAATACTCGCATTATATATTATTTCTTTAACATAATTCATCTCGTTCACAAATACTAGGTCAAAAGTATTTTCCTTTCTTGTTGGGCAGGTGATTTATTTGTTGAATGTTGTATTCTAGTAGCATATCTAATAGCTTTTCAAATTGCCTCTTATCTTCGCACTACTATTACTCTCTTTTTATAGTATAAGTACATCCACAATCTCCTATTCGTTCTTTCCATTCTACGAAAGGAAAGTTGAAGTCACCAGATAGGAGAATAGTCCAGTCCTTGTGAGTTTCTACATATATCATCCAATTTTTCAATTATTAAGTCAAACTCTTTAGTATTAGGAGGTCTATATATTACTATGTTCATTAATTTTTCAGATTCAAATTCTACCGCTATTAGTTCACATTCGAGTTACTATATTTCTCATATATTTTTCCTTGTTTTTGTCTTTCCCATATAATTGCGGTTCCCCCTTGATTCCTATTTTTTCTATCTGATCTATAAGTTGGAAAACCCACTTTTATTGATCATCATTCCCAGTCTCTGGGGAATACCAGGTTTCACTTATATTCATTATATCTATTTTCTTTTCATTTTGGGTTAGCTTCTAAGTACTCTATTTTTCTTTTTGAGTTACTCGTAACTAAACCCTGCGCATTCATCACTATGATGGTTTGCGTGTTTTCTCCTTCATTAATAATGGTATTAATAAGGATTTTCCCATGTCTCTTTCCTGTTCTGGTATGTTGTTCTCTTTTTTTCATTTCCAGAAATTCTGACATTAAAAAATCCAACTTTTCCATAATATTGATCTTCCTTCATCATAATTATTCATTTTGTGTCTGAATCTGCAATTTTCTCCGTTTCTGCAATATCCTCTTGCATAATAAATACAGTTATTATCTCTTGAGTAGAATTTCGGAGCTGATGCTTTGAAATTTTTTGCTGACACCTCTGCATATCTCATTGGTTGGGTTTGCTTTTCTCTTGTACCTGATATTCTTGATTTCTCTCTTTATTTGTTTCTTTCTATTTTGGATTTATTACTTGGTTGGTTATTTATTTGATTATGATTCATGGCTACAGGGTGCATATATTTGCATTTTTTGTCGAACTTACATCTTTTCCTTCTTTTAGGATTTGACATATTTTGGATGCAGATCTCTGCAATCATCCCCATAGCCATCTAGGTATGCACATTTACCATATTTCATAGTTTGACATACCTTAGGATGTTTGTAGTAACATCTTTCTCCAAATCTGCAATTCCCTCTTTTCAAAAAGGTTGCAGATTTTGTCTTTCTTGTCTATTTTTTTTTCTTCGTTTCCCGTCATTGTACTCATACAATAAAGGTTTTATTAATAACGGTACTTATATCAGTCGGAATATTATAACAAGACACATGAGAGAGAGAGAGAGAGAGAGAGAGAGATTTATCTAATCGTATGTATGTCCTGTTGCCACACATTATAATAAGGAGTTTGTGCTCCTGGCTCGTGTTCAGCTGACGAGAGAGAGAGAGAGAGAGAGAGAGAGAGAGAGAGAGAGAGAGAGAGTTGCTGGGCAAGTTCTCTCTCTCCATTCGCCGTTCCCTCTGGGTATCAAGGGTAAAGCTAGACCTTGAAAACATTGCTGATTTTTTTGCGAATGTTCACATTTTCATTTCAGATTCAATCGTCTATTTTCCCCGTCAGTTTTTTGTCATTCTTTGGCATAATTAGACCAATTACCGACATAACTACTGACTAATAATCAACAGAAAGCATAAATCTTGATATCAATCGAGCCTAGCACCAATCACCAGTCCTCCTCGCTACGACAAACTGGAAAATTGTCCAGCCATATTCCAGGAAAGATGACATTGCAGCCGATGCAAACTCCCCGTTTTCTGTTTCATGGTAGAAAACGAAACGTCGTTGTGCGTGACGACTCTAGGAAGAAGAGTCGATCATAAGGTGGTTGCTGGGCCTGTGGATCGGACGAATTTCACCTTCAGGGCCCAAATGAAAGTTTTCTCTGGGAGTTCCTGCACACTCCTCGGAGCCAGATTGCACGGTAGTAGGCTTGCTCCTCTAGTCCCTTCCGAACGGTTGTTTACTAGTGAGTTTACCGTTACCAGAAGCCATATGTGATTTAACCGTTTGTGGCTATTACTGTTTTTAGAAGCTATTTGTGATTTAACCGTTTGTGCTGTTATAGTATTAACTGTTTAGAAAGCTATAGTGATTAACTGTGTAGAAGCTAAGTGACAAAAACGGGTTGGTGGCTGTTACGAGTCTTTTAACTGTTTTTAGAAGCTATAAGTGATTTAGCTGTTTGTGGCTGTTACATGTCAGCCAGCTGTTTTTAGAAGCTATATGTGATTTAGCTGTTTGTGGTGTTACGAGTCTGTGAACTGTTTTTATAAGCTATATGTGATTTAACTGTTTGTGGCTGTTACGAGTCAGTTAACTGTTTTTAAAAGCTACAAAAGCTATTTGTGATTTAACTGTTTGTGGCTGTTGCAAGTTGGTTAACAGTTTTTAGAAGTTGCTGAAGCTATTATGTGATTTAACTGTTTATGACTGTTATGAGTCGATTTAACTGTCTTTAAAAGCTACTGAAGCTATATGTGATTTAGCTGTTTGCTGCTGTTATGATTCGATTAACTGTTTATAGAAGCCATAAGTGATTTAACTGTTTGTGGCTGTTACAAGTCAGTTAACTGTTTTTAAAAGCTACAGAAGCTATTATGTGATTTAGCTGTTTGCTGCTGTTACGATTCGATTAACTGTTTATAGAAGCCATATGTGATTTAACCATTTGTGGCTGTTACTGTTTTTAGAAGCTATTTGTGATTTAACTGTGTATGGCTGTTACGAGTCAGTTAACTATTTCTAGAAGCTGCTGAAGCTATTATGTGATTTAACTGTTTATGGCTGCTACAAGTCGATTAACAGCTTTAGAAGCTATTTGTGATTTGACTGTTTGTGGCTGTTACGAGTCAATTAACTGTTTTTAGAAGCCATATGTGATTAAATTGTTTGTGGCTGTTACGAGTCGGTTAACTGTTTTTAGAAGCTATTTGTGATTTAGCTGTTTGTGGCTGTTACGAGTCGGTTAACTGTTTTTAAAAGCTACAGAAGCTACTATGTGATTTAGCTGTTTGTGGCTTTTGGAAGCTATTAGTGAGTGAACTGTTTTACTGTGTTTAAGTTGACTGTCTTTAGAAGCTACGAGTGCACTAACTGTTCCCAGAAGCTACAGAAGCTACATGTGTTTTAGCTGTTAGCAAAAGCTACGAGTGAGTTACCTGTGTCAGACTCTACAGAAGTTACAAGTCACTCAGAGACTACGAGTGACTTAACTGTTCTTTGGAAGCTTAGTATAATCTGAGATCAGAAATGCTCAAGAAATATTAGGCATTTAAGGCACTTGTACCTTTAAATCTGCCGAATCTATCCTTATCTTAGATAGATCTTAATATCTAGTAATTCTAGTTTAGATTAGATATACGGTGCAAATGTTGAGGAAAAAAATATTTTATTGAACTTGGCTTGTGCTTTGAAAACAACAGTGATTATAATATAATGGATCATATATACAAGATGTTGATTACCATAGATTCAATCTACCAGCGTAGGAGAGAGAGACAGAGAGACAGAGAGACAGAGAGAGATAGATAGAGAGGAATGACCAACAACTGTTTTATGGCGTGTACTTCCTTGCAGCAATGCTGCTCGCTCAGCTTTGCAGCAATATTTTACAACGGAAGGCTAGTCAT
>NC_061101.1:13194475-13199475 GCF_015104395.2 Macrobrachium nipponense | reverse complement strand
ACTAGGCGCATTTTTCTATTCCAAACTCCATCCTGATGTCCCCAGATACAATCCTTACAGTCTGGATTAGGGTATATATTTCCTGATGCTCTTTACATACAGCTTGATGTCGTCCATGAACATCAGATGGTTGATTCTGTTGCCTCTTTTCTTGAGTTGGTCCCACCGGCATCCATCTTCTGTAGTACTTTTGTCATGGGAATCATGGCTACTACGAAGGGTAGTGGGGACAGTGAGTCGCCCTGGAAGATCCCTCTCCTAATATTAACCTCTGCTAGTCTTATTCAGGGCTTGTAAGTATTGTATTCCAGTTGCGCATTGTTTGTTTTGAGGAAGCTGATGGTGTTTCCTCTGCCCCATATATTTTCAGGCATTCTATTAGCCATGTGTGTGGTATCATGTCGAAGGCTTTCTTATAGTCTATCCATGCCATGAACATCAGATGGTTGATTCTGTTGCCATCTTTTCTTGAGTTGGTACTCGGCATCCATCTTCTGTAGTACTTTTGTCATGGGAATCATGGCTACTACGAAGAGTAGTGGGGACAGTGAGTCGCCCTGGAAGATCCCTCTCCTGATATTAACCTCTGCTAGTCTTATTCCAGAGCTTGTAAGTATTGTATTCCAGTTGCGCATTGTATTTTTTGAGGAAGCTGATGGTGTTTTCCTCTGCCCCATATATTTTCAGGCATTTCTATTAGCCATGTGTGTGGTATCATGTCGAAGGCTTTCTTATAGTCTATCCATGCCGTGCTTAGGTTGGTTTTCCTTCTCCTACTGTTTCTTCATTACCATTTTGTCTATCAGGAGCTGGTCTTTGTGCCCCTACACTTCCTTCTGCAGCCTTTCCTGTGGTGGGGGATGGGTTTTGTCTTCTCTAGGTAGTTGTATAGCCTTCACTGATGATACCTGTTAGTAACTTTCCACATTATTGGCAGGCAGGTGATAGGCCTGTAGTTACTGGCTATATTCCCTTACTCTTGTCTTTTTGTACTAAGGACTGTTCTTCCTGTGGTCATCCATTTGGGTGCTTTGGTGATTTGAGATACAATGCTGGAGTTGTTCTGCTATTCGTGGGTGTAGGGCCTTGAAGTTTTTGAGCAGTATCCATGGACTTCATCGGGACCTGGGGCTTTCCAGTTTGGCATTTTCTTTAGTTGGTGTCTTGACTGTGTCTGTCGTGATCTCTGTGAATCTTTGTTTTATCTCCCTGTGTCTTCTTCCTTGACTTGTTTTTTGTCGTGTGATACCCGATTGCTCCATATGTTTTCCCAGAGTCTCTTACTTGGTTCGGCTTCAGGAATTTCTGGGTGGTTGTCTTCCCTCTTAGTTGGCTGTATACGTCTTTTCTGGTTGGTTCCGAATAGTTTGTTCTGTTGGTATCCCTTATTTCCTGTTCATGTACCGTTGGATCTTATGTGCTTGGCCTTAAGCCTCTGTTTTACATCTTCTATTGTGTTGTTTAGTCCCCTCTCTTGTACTTTGTATTTCTCGTTAAGTTCCTCCCTTGTTTTCTTGCTTCTTAGCCTTTTTTCTGCCATCTCTTTCAGTTTACTCAAGTCCGATCTCATCACCATGATTGTTTTTCCAGGCGCCTTTTCCAAGGGGAGGTTGTTGTTTTGGTTTCTGTTGGGTTGGTTGTGCTGGTGGTGTTGGTGTTCGAATCCCCATCAGTTCTGCTACTAATCTTGCTCCTGCATATATCAAGTTATTTGTTTCTGTGATACTGGTGGTGTGTATTATGCCCATTATTTCATTGACCTCACTTGTTTTCTCCCTTAATTTCTGGTGTTTGTAGGCTTTCATGGAGGGGATCTTTGTTCTCTCTGTATCTGGCTCCATCCATTGTCTGATCTTTTCTACCCATTCTGTCCTCTCTGTTACTTCGTCGGTGTTTCTTCGTGTGTCGTTGTTTGATACCTCATCATCCCTGTCGTCTTCTGTGGCATCGTCTCTCAGTTCGTCTTCGTGTAATTCGTTGTCGTGTGACATTTCCCTTTTTTCCAGTTTCTTCTCTTCTGTGGGGGGGAGAGCAGTTCTTTTTCTTTATGTTCCTTACTTGGTCTGCCAGCCTCTCGCTGTTTTGGGTGGTGTTATTCCTCTCAATCCAGATGTTGACCAACTTCTTCTATATCCTCTCTCCGTCGGTTTGCTTCTGAGTAGCATCTCCATATTTCCTTATTTTCTTCTCTTGTCCATTTCTTCCTTTTTGCCTCTGTAGCTCCAATCTCAGGCTGTTGATTACTCTCGTTGTGGTGATCAGTTGCTGGATGACGACTCCAAGTACCTGACCGTCTTCCCCTTCAACTGGGTTGAATACCTGGTTGCCGGACGAAGCTCCTCTGTTGCAGAGGTTCCATTTACGTCGTTGTCGTTTATTCCTTCACTTCTTTCCATCATTGCTGAGTTTTGCTATTTAAACCATAGCTGGACCTACCCCATCAGGGATAGGTACTCATTTACAGCTGAGTAGACTGAGGAAATTATGGTAAAGATCCTTCCCAAGGAATCAACGCCGAGGAGAGCGGTCACCCATCCAATGTTGCTTAACTTGACTTTAGTCTATTGACGACCTAACCCACTCCTCCACGGCGCCACATATTATTATTATTATTATTATTATTATTATTATTATTATTATTATTATTATTATTATTATTATATTTCAGGTGTGGCTTGGCTTCCCGATCATTTACCTGATCATGTGTCTTTTCGTAGCAATATTCCCGATAGTAAGAAGACCTGTGGAAATTGGCGTGGGAGCCTTTGTCTTTGTCGCAGGGCTAATAGTCTACTACTTCGCCTTACACCGCAAAATTAAGGCTATTGGTGTTGCCATGGGTAAGTGAAGTCTGTATTACTTATTATAAGTAGTATGGTTGATAGTAAATAGTAGTATTTTAGTATTCCCTGGCTAGTACTAAAAGTCTAACTGGTAAACATGTAGACTTGTATTCTGAGTGGTGTAAGTTTGGCGAGAATAGGCCTATACTATCCAGTTTTGATGTAGAGTTAATTGTTCTGGCTGTATTTTAGACTAGATGGCTATTTACTGCATGTAGTATAATAAATACTATTAGTTTTATTTAGATCATTACTGGCTAGTACTAAAGTACTACCTGATAAGCTAGTAGACCTGCCCCCTGAGTGGCATAAGTTTGGTGGGCATAGGCCTATACTACCCAGTTTTGATGAAGAGTTTATTGTTCTAGCGATATAATGCATTGGATGGCCACTTTCTTTTACAAGTATAAGTTCTCTCTAATCCAAATTGAACCAGCAATGATTATTTCAGTGTTGTGTCTTGACCCATAGTACTATAATTTAAGCTTATCTTACTGTTTTTTTTTTTATATATTCTCTTAAAAAATTCAGCAGCAATTTGTAAAGCAACATCAAACGTAATGTATATAATATCTCTCTAATGACCCGTGTGACATCATTCATAATTTAAATCAGAACTTCATTATAAGTTCCATATTTATTCAAATTTGTTCAGAATATTACCAACTGGTTTCCTTTGAGCACCAGAAGCGTTGGCATACCTAGACCTACTTTTGAATAATTACCCATATAAAAAATTCAATGTACTTTGTAAGTAACAAGTACCAAAAACTATCCATTTTTCATCCTGTAGGGGTGCAGTTCCGTCAGTGCACCTCACGAGATACACTGTAGGCATTACTGAAAGGTGTTTGCAATTCAGATCCTCTTTCTTCCAGATAAAGTGATGTATGTCTGTCAGCTGCTGTTCCTGTGTGTAGAGGAGGAGAAAGTGCAATAACTCGTGAAAGAATTCGAAAAAATTCTTGAATAATAAAAGACGGTCCGGCCTGCTCTGGGAGCAAGAGCCCGTGCCGGCTAGTTCCTGGCTAAATCTAAATTCAGTAACAGGAGGGATTATATCTCCGTTTTCGGTGTGAGCTACGTTCAGTTTTTAATCCTAACATTTCGAAAATTAGCCCACGTAGTATTACTACGGTATAACCAAGGGAAAGGTTGTGATTTGTAGTGTTGTGGATACAACCGTTTACTCTCCAAGTGCCTGATTATTATATATAATAAGCAGTGGTGCTAACAGAAACATACCACACGCTCAAGCGTAGTATCATAGAATTACATGAAGACCACATTAGTCCCAGTTTCAAGGCTAGAGTTGCGAAAAATGACTATAATTAAAACATTCGGACAAAAAAAATTATATAACACAATGAAGACTTACAGTAGAGGAAAGCTCAAGTAACAAATTCACTTCAGTTATAGAGGTTTTATAGATTCTGACACACTAAGTATAGCCTAGACCAGTGGTTTTCAACCTGTGGGCCATGGCCCACCAGAGGGCCATGGCGGGTTCTGAAGGGGGCCCATGACACGATGGCTATCCAAGGGCAATTTCCTGAACAGAGTTTTTGAACTTAGAGAAGAGCTAAAGACCAGCTTAACAAACTTAATCTAAAGCTTCGGGTTAGGACACAACAGTAATTCACTTTGTTGAAACATTGCGTGCTTTTGTTGCCAAGATGAAGAACTGGTTTAGGAAAGTTAGCTCTGGAAATTTTGCTATGTTTGAGAAGCTTTGTGAAGTGGCTGAAGGAAGAGAAGAAGGAACAGAATCTTGCCTCCAAAATGAAATAGTCAGTCACCTTCATAATTTGTGCCAAGAATTTTCCAGGTACTTTCCTGATCTTGAAGAAATAGATCTGTCATTTGTGAGAAACCCTTTTAATGCAGAACCAGATATTATTCCTGAGTCTGACCAAGATGAATTTCTAGAAATGAAATTTGATTCAAGTATCAAGGATTTTTTTAAAGGACATTCTATACAGGAATTCTGGTTACAAGCAAGTGTATCATATCCTAGAGTTTGGAAGCTTGGGCTAAAAGCCCTTCTACCTTTTGCTTCTACTTACCTGTGTGAATCCGGGTTTTCTGCCTTATTACAAATAAAAACAAAAACAAGAAATCGCTTGGAGGTGGAGCATGATATGAGATGTGCATTAT
>NC_061101.1:13161975-13189475 GCF_015104395.2 Macrobrachium nipponense | reverse complement strand
GTCAATTCCCATTCCAAATGCAAGGATTCAAGTGGCAATTCCCATTCTAAAAGCAAGGATTTAAATAGGTCAAGATGATCTCTTAGAATATATTCTAATATCTTGGAATATTCCAGTTCCATGACCATAGAGATTTCAAGATCGATTCCCATTCCAAATACAGGGATGTGAATAGGCCAAGACAATATGTTAGAATATAATAAATATCTTGGAATATTCCTATTCCATGAACAAAAGGGTTACAAGGGCTATCCCCATTCCAAATACGAGGATTTGAGTAGGGTAAAATAATCTATTGATGTATAAATATCTTGGAATATTCCCATTCCATGACAAAGAAGTTAAGGTTAAAATATGACCTTTGATTTGGCAAAAATCCAGAGCTAAAATTTGAACCATTTTTTAGGACAACTTAGTGCAGATAGTACGAGTTGTAAGTTGCATTATTATTCATTCAGCGAGCTGGAAAACCCTCTTGAGTTGCATTATTCATTCAGCGAGCTGAAAAAAGAAAAAAAGAAAACTTTATAAGATCAAAGGAACGCCATCAAATCAAGTTCACCAGACAGAAGGTCAAGACGCCACTCTCTTCCGGTGTGCATTTGGCAACCGGTCAAACTGGGCAGCCAAGCAAGCACGGAGACAAGCACATGCAGGCACAGAGATTCTGTATAACTGTAACTCTCTTACAGAGGTCCTATGCAACTGTAAGTCTCAGTGATTTTCAGTGATTTTAGCTAGGCCTATCGTATCGTACCAAAACTCGATGTTGCAGTTGTTTTTATATACAATAGTCTACCTTGCGAATCAAATAGGCCTATTGCTTCAATACCACAACTCGATATACTGGAGAGAAAGAGAGTTTCAAAATAGATAGTTCTGTAACTATACTCGGTTTTTTTCCATTTGTCCATCCGCCTGTGGTGTTTGCGTATGGTAACACTGCGTCCCGGGGTTTATAGTTACATTCAGCTTACATTCAACAACAATAATAATATCCTATTTCGAACATTAACGGTGTAATTTGCATACAGTAAATTATTAAAACACTTTTCAGTTGCAAATGTACCCAGATATCCTTTTATTTACCTAAAACTTACACATACCGTAACTATTTAAAGCCCGGGACGCAGTGTTACCATTCAAAAACACCACAGGCGGATGGACAGATGGAAAAAAAAAAAAAAAAAAAAAAGAGTATAGTAGAGAGAGAGAGACACAAACCACGCTTCTCCTTAACAAGTTTGAGGAATGCATGAAATCATAGATTCAGAGCTCCTAGAAACCTGTTTGTTTGTGTATGTCTGTGTATATGTATACGTGTGTGTTTGATGTCCCTACGCATGTGCGCGCGCGTGTGCGTTTGTGCAGCATTACACACACACAAGAATGACTGTGCGAAAGAAATAATCTGTAATAACTACGTAGTACGTTTACAAAGAATGATAATTATGGCGGTCAGACGTAGCCTATAGGGATTCTCTGAGCCCAACAAAAAGACAAAGAAATAGAAGAAGAAGGAAATGGAATCAGAAGAAGCAGAAGGAGACGAACTTATGTCTGTCCTTCTCGCGTCATTTCAATGTCAAAACAACGCAACCTTGCTTCACATGGTACTTGTGTTTTGGCGGTGGCGTTGTTGATTTTCCTGCTGTTTGTGGTCGTTTGTTGTTGTTCGTTTCTTTTTAGGACTGCAAGATTGACTTTACAGAGAGAAAGTTTGGGCTTATGATCTTGTCATTTGATCCGTACCTTCGAGAAAGAATCATTAAGATAATATTGTACTTTATTTCAATAACAGTATACAGGGCTTATGTTTAAATCTGTAAGTACAAGTTGCGTGTCTCCAGAATGTTGCTCTTGTGACTGTAGAATTGACTTCAAAAGAATTATTTAAACCTGTAATTCTGTAATTTAATTTGTAATTATATCTGTAAGCTTAAATGAAAGCATTATTGTGATATTCTTCCTGTATCTTAATACAATATAGGTATATGTTTACAACTGTGAGAACAAGTTTTAATAATAATAACAATAATGTTTGATCATATATTATATAATATATATATATATAATATATATATAATATATATAGTATATATATATATATATATATAGATATAAAATATATATATATATTATTATATATATATATGATATTATATATATATATATATATATATACGCCTATATAAGCCGGTACTTCTCTAAGCATGACAGCACAGATGGTTAGCTGGTATTCATAGATGTAAGGCTGACACTTTTCGTGAGTGTGTGCTTTTGTCTGTGTGTTTGTATGGTAAAAAAAAAACATTTATTTTTATCTTATAGACTTATGTAGTGTCAACCACTTATATAATTAGCGGTTTCTACCGGACTAAGCCTACACATGTAAGTAAGTTTTACAATTTGAACCAATCTAGGCCTCTGTCTTTCATATGTAAATTGCTTTATCTATTGTAAATTTGGCAAGTTTCTTTACATATAACATTTTGTTTAACTGACAAATGTGCCTCGAACTAGGCCTATGCCTGTAAGTCACTTTTACAATTTGTACCAAATTATACTGTTTTTTTCCATCTGTCCATCCGCCTGTGGTGTTTTCGCATGGTAACACTGCGTCCCGGGCTTTGAATAGTTACGCTATGTGTAAGTGTTAGGTAAATAAAAGAATATCTGAGTCTACATTTACAACTGAAAAGTGTTTTAGTAATTTACTGTATGCGAATTACACCGCTAATATTCGAAATAGGATATTATTTAAAGCCCGGGACGCAGTGTTACCATGCACAAACACCACAGACGGATGAACAGATGAAAAAAAAGAAAAAAAAAAAGAGTATAGACCTAAACCTGTTGCTTGTAAATGACCTTTTTCTGTCTCAATTTTAGCAAGTTTTGTTATTTAATTAATTTGCACTTTTTTCATATTAATTTATTTACTTCTGCCCCTTTACTGTCACATTTCTTTCATTATACAGCTATATTGCACCTCTGAAGCGCATTATAGGCCTAACCAAATTTTAAACTGGTGGGAAGCCTCACTAATCCTGACTTTTCATTTACAGGTCAGCAATGAAGGTCTTCTACAGGTCAATCTGGGCCCTGTGGGTATTTTGGACAGGGGCCAACTCCGCCCCTTGGATGACTCTAAACTCTAAGGCTGAACTTCCGGTTGGTTACCATTTGAACTACGTCAGGGTGAGTGGATTTTGGAGGAGCTTTATACTTTAGTGGTTCATGATAGACTTAATCATTGTTAAGCATTAGGATTTTAAATGGGCATGACTAATATTAAAGCATGGATTTCTAATTATATATGTTCCATAAAAATTAGATACTGAGATTATATACAACTGGCCTAACTCTACTTTATTCATTTCAAAACCAAATTTAGGCCTATAACAGGCAAGTTACCATCCATTAGTAACATTTTTTAAGCTGCCTTTACTTCATTCCTCAATTATCTTTATTATAATCTCCTCTAAATCATTACTTTATCATTTCCTTTCCTCCCTTTTGTGCAGTAGGCCTAAATTTTTTCTACTGAAGCATCTAACAAGTCCAAACCAAAATTAGGCCTAATTTTATCTTGCTGAATCACTAGACAGAGTCAAAATCGAAATTAAGCCTATAATAGACAAGTCATCATCTAATACTACCATTTTTCAAGCCGCCAATTCTCCATTACTTTATTATCTTTATTTATTCTCCTCTAAATTTCATTTTATTATTCACTGATTTCCATTTTAAGCCTATACACAAATCGTCATTCAATAGTACCATTCTGTCACCGCCATTGCTCCATTTCTGAATTATCTATAGTTATTCTCTTCTCAATCCATATTTTATCATTCACTAACATCTATTTTCACTTATTATCTTCTAAATCCATATTTTATCAATCCCTGACCTCTATTTCAGGCATTCCCTGCCCCAAATTGGGCTCACGACGACCCCATCAAGCAATCTGTCGCCCAAATAGACAGGGGACTCTTTCGTTCAAACGACTACGCCGTTGTCATGCTTGAATCAGGAGAAGAGGAAGACCCGTTCTCCAGGTAAGACGAGGTCACTGAAGACTCAATCAAAATACCAGGTGATTGACAGGTATTACAAGAATCACACGTGAATAAACAAAGGTTTGTCTTGTGCTCAGAATTCTGACGCCTTTTAATCAAGCGAGCAGATCCAAATGTTGATTTACAGTGAGTGATTGGGATATCGTGAATGAATCAGCCATTTAAACCCTGTTTGAAGGTCACGTAGAGCATTGTAGGGTTTACTGAAGGCTTGTTTGCGGCGTCCCTTAGGCCTGTAGCTGAGCCTAATTTGTTTTAAGCCTTTCTACTTAACCACCAGTCCAGTCGTTTGGTTCACAGTTGATGGCATGGGATTTTATGAATGAGGCAAGTCATTTTACCATGTATAGGAGTGTGGCCGTCTGTAAACCTTACATGGGACACTGTAGACATGACTAAAGACTTGTTAACGGCGTCCTAGGTCCACAGTTGAGCCTAGTTGGTTCAAGACTTTTACTTAACCCCCAATCCCACTTCCGCTCTTCAGTCTTGCTAACCAACCACTCCAGAACCTTCCCTTGACTGTCTAGTGCCCTAAATGGCTGAAAGTACCCCAGTGCTTGGCTTAATGCCCGAACTTCATAAACCAAATCAGCCATTTTTTAATAAATCGCAGAAGGCACCTATAGGTCTAACCATCTCTACCACCAGGTTGCTCTTCGCCGTGCAAGAACCGACCAGAGAGGCAAGCAGCCAATCACAGACCAATGAAGGACAATTGGCTAAGGATAATAGTTATTTAGGAGAAGAAGAATCTTTCACAGGATCCTTCGAGGGGTTAGGAAATTCCCAGCGGAGGAGGACGAGAAGGAAGGCAGAGAGCGATAAGGTGAGTAGGTCTAGGATTGTAGAATGGAGTTAAGTTTGACAGGCTCTGAATTTTTAGCCGGTTTAAATGGACGAAAGGTTTCATTGCAGGTCTAAATGCCCGGTTTAATTTAACCTCCTTCTTCTAGAGTGTAAAGTTTCTGTTATAATGTATTGATGATTTTTCCCTGTACACAAACACTGAATACATCTGTAGATCTACACATGACACCTGTATGCAGACACCCATTTTCCTGTAACTAGACCAATGGTTTAATTAAACCTTTTTCCTCGAGTTGGTAACGTTTATGTGTTATAATGTGTCAATGAATGATGCCTATACACAAACACATGAGTATAAACACCACGTACACACCTAGACCTACAAATGACAGCTGTATACATATATACACCCATTTTCCTTCATGTGACCAGACCAATGGTTTAATTTTACCTTTCCCCTTCAAGTTGGTAATGTTGTGTTAATGTGTTAGTGATAATGCCCTATACACAAACACATGTATATAAACACCACATGCACATATAGACCTACACATGACAGTTGTATTACGTATACACCCTTTTCCAAGCAAGTAACCAGACCAAACCAGCCCATTCTCTAGACTCAAAGCTCACACCAAACCAACAAAGGCTTCTATTTTAAGAAAATTGTCTTAGCAAAAGACCTCACAACCAAATAAAAAGGCTAAAGAGAGTTGGTTTTGGTTTGCAGGTGGACGAAAATACCAACAGAAGCGGAGAGAACGACGGAGAAGTTGATGATGAAGAAGAAGAAGACGGACAGGGCAGACAGGAAAGAGAGGCTAAGAACAACAGGGAGGTAGGCCTAATTCACAAGACACTTTTTAATTCTCAGGTTTTTCTTCTAACTTACTGTATTTCAGGGTCCCCCTGCTGTAGATACAGTTGACTGTAGCTGTATAAGTTTGTGCATGAGTCTAATGCTTGTGTTCGGTCAAGATAAGTGATATTTAAGCCAGTAAAATTAACAGAGGGCTCAGATAGGTCTAATGAATGTTAGAAGACATCCCGGCCAACTAGCAAGGATGGCAAAAGCCTCTGCTGTCGTATGTTTGAAATGGCAGAATGCCATATTAATTTCCCATGACGTATAAGTTTATATTTACTTCAAATAAGTGATACTTTAATCAGGAGCATGACTAGAGGATTCGTATATTAGCATACTAATACATTATTCTGTCAGTTAGATGTCCAGAGTGTTCAGTAAACACAATACTTACAGAAACATTAGTAAACTAATAGATTTTTCTGTCACTTAGGTGTCTGAGTGTTAAGTAAACTCAATACTTACAGAAACATAAGTAAACTAATAGATTTCTCTATGAGGTAGGTGCCTTGAGTTTTCAGTAAACTCAGTACTTACAGGAACATAAGTAAAATAATAGATTTTTCTGTCAGTTAGGTATCTTGAGTGTTCAGTAAACACAATAAAATGTGGAAAAACTTGTACATTGCTGACCCCTAATTACATTGTGGTTCCACTCTGCAGACGAGGGACGAAGACAAATGCAAAGTCAGTGACGAGGACAAAGATGACTCCAGACACAGCAGGAAGGATGGCAGTAAGGAGAAGAAGAAGAAGGACAGCTGTGAAGAGGATAAGGATAAAGATAAAGATAAGGACAAAGATAAGGATAAGGATAAGGATTCAGACAGTAGCACCACAGCAAGCCCCAGCGTTCCAGCTCAGATAGTTCCTGGTCAGACTGTCCCAGGTCAAGGTGTTCCAGGCCAGATTGTACCCAGGTCAAGGTGCTCCAGGTCAGACTGTCCCAGGTCAAGGTGCTCCAGGTCAGACTGTTCCAGGTCAAGGTGCTCCAGGCCAGATTGTACCAGGTCAGAGTTTCCCAGGTCAAGGTGTTCCAGGTCAGACTGTCCCAGGTCATGGAGCTCCAGGTCAGACTGTCCCTGGTCAAATAGTTCCAGGTCAGACTGTCCCAGGTCAAATAGTTTCAGGTCAGACTGTCCCAGGTCAAATAGTTCCAGGTCAGATTGTCCCAGGTCAAGGTGTTTCAGGTCAGACTGTCCCAGGTCAAGGTGCTCCAGGTCACATTGTTCCTGGTCAAATAGTTCCAGGTCAGATTGTCCCAGATCAAGGTGCTCCAGGTCAGACTGTCCCAGGTCAAGGTGTTCCAGGTCAGACTGTTCCAGGTCAAGGTGTTCCAGGTCAGACTGTCCCAGGTCATGGTGTTCCAGGTCAGACTGTCCCAGGTCAAGGTGCTCCAGATCAGACTGTCCCTGGTCAAATAGTTCCAGGTCAGACTGTCCCAGGTCAAATAGTTCCAGGTCAGATTGTCCCAGGTCAAGATGTTTCAGGTCAGACTGTCCCAGGTCAAGGTGTTCCAGGACAGACTGTCCCAGGTCAAGGTGCTCCAGGTCACATTGTTCCTGGTCAAATAGTTCCAGGTCAGATTGTCCCAGGTCAAATAGTTCCAGGTCAGATTGTCCCAGGTCAAGGTGCTCCAGGTCAGATTGTCCCAGTTCAAGGTGCTCCAGGTCAGACTTTCCCAGGTCAAGGTCTTCCAGGTCAGACTGTCCCAGGTCAAGGTCTTCCAGGTCAGACTATCCCAGGTCAAATAGTTCCAGGTCAGACTGTCCCAGGTCAAGGAGTTCCAGGTCAGACTGTCCCAGGTCATGGAGTTCCAGGTCAGACTGTCCCAGGTCAAGGAGTTCCAGGTCAGACTGTCCCAGGTCATGGTGTTCCAGGTCAGACTGTCCCAGGTCAAGGGGCTCCTGGTCAGAGTGCCCCAGGTCATGGTGTTCCAGGTCAAGGGGTTCCAGGTCAGAGTCCCCCAGGTCAAGGTGTTCAAGCTCTGAATTTCCCAGGTCAAGTTGTTCCAGGTCAGAGCATCCCAGCTGAAAGTGTTCCAGGTCAGAACATCCCAGCTGAAAGTATTCCAGGTCAGAGTGTCCCAGCAGAAGGTGATCCAGGTAAGAGTATCCCAAGTGAGCCAACTCAAAGTGCTGCAGTTCCAGGTTCCACCTCAATCCAGAACACTGCAGTTCCAGGTGCCTCAGTTACAGTATCTCAAAACATTGTAGTTCCAGGTGCCGCAGCCAATGCAACTCAGAACAGTGGAGCACCCGGTGCCACAGCAGCTCAGAACACTGTAGTTCCAGGTGCCACAGTCGCAGCAACTCAGAACACGGGAGTTCCAGGTTCCAGTGCAAATCAGAACACTGTAGTTCCAGGTGCCACAGTTGTAGCAACTCAAAACACGGGAGTTCCAGGTGCCACAGCAACTCAAAACACTGAGGTGCCAGGTGCCACAGTCACAGCAACACAAGACACTGCAGTTCCAGGGGCCTCAGCCACTGCACCTCAGAACACAGCACCTCCAAGTGCCAGAGCAGTTCAGAACACCGTAGTTCCAGGCGCCACAGTTACGACAACTCAAAACACTGCAGTTCCAGGTGCCACAGCCAATTTCACTCAGAACACTGTAGTTCCAGGTGCCACAGTCACAGCAAATCAAAACACTGTAGTCTCAGGCGCTACAGGAACTCAAAACACTGTAGTTCCAGGCGCCACAGTCACAGCAAATCAAAACACTGGGGGGGGGGGAGGGGGGGAGGAGTCTCAGGCGCTACAGAAACTCAAAACACTGTATTTCCAGGCGCTACAGTCCCAACAGGGCAAAAATTTCCCAAAACCAATGTATTTTTCAGGTGCCACAGGAACTCAGAACACTGTAGTCCCAGGTGCCACAGTCACGGCAACTCAAAACACTGTAGTTTCAGGTGCCACAGCCAATGCAACTCAAAATGATGTGGCTCCAGGTGCCACAGCCAACGCAACTCAAAATGATGTGGCTCCAGGTGCCACAGCCAACGCAACTCAAAATGATGTGGCTCCAGGTACCACAGCCAACGCAACTCAAAATGATGTGGCTCCAGGTGCCGCAGCCAACCCAATTCTGAAAGATGCGGTTTCAAGCGACACAACAACTCAAAACACCGCAGTAACAGAAGACACAACAACCCAAAATGCCACGGGACCAGATGGTACCACAGAAGAAAGCACCACACTACGATTTTAAAGCCACCAGAAGTCAGAACACCACAATACAGTGAGCAAATGACACCTGGTACCACCACCAAATGACACCACAACGCAAACACAATACCACAAATGACACGTGGTATCTTACAACCACGACAACTCCTACCAGAAACCTTCATTCAAATTAGCACTAACACAAGTACCACTTTCCCCCCCAGGTATCAGGGAAGGTACAACCACTCATATTATGACTTCAGGTGAGATAATTTAAACCCATCTGAGACATTTATCTACAGTCAAACCTTAAAACTTTTATCATTACAGCCCATGTACCTGTAACATAGCAGCAGAATACTGTATAACTGTAGGATCAATTTCTAAATTGATGTTATATTTCTGCTCATTGTGTCTTGGCAGATTCCTGTAGGAATGAAGTGTATGTACCCCATAAGTAACTTACAGTTGTTCCATTTTAGATAGCTATGATCTGTATCTTAACATATTGCTGTAAGGAATAACTGTATGTAACCTATAGCAGCTATGGTCCAGCTCACAGTCGTAGATCTGCAAGAGTTATTGTAGCAATGCATTATTACTGCAGAAGGACCCTGTAACTATTTATGAGTTGATGTGGACCACTGGTTGCTATATCATTGTCATAAAACTGTCTTTGTATACCTGTTTTAATTTATTATTGTTAAAATGACTAATAATAATTGTTATATTCTGTTTTGCTAGATGTTAGAATTTTGGCAGAAGGAACCATAATTAATGTTTGGACCTACTGTCTTGATTACAAAAATTAATTATCTGAATTTGTATCATTGACAAGGACAATAATTTTATAGATAAACTGGTATAGACAGGTGAAAATATATTGTGCTTTCTAAATGTTCACTCAGACATTCTTGTAGTTTACCGAACTATACAAAAGAAAACATGCCCTTTTAGACTTGACCCAGGAGAAAGTTCCAATCTTCTGAAAGGAAGAGGTGAGCCCTTCCAAAGAAAGCATAATGACTCGCTACCAAACTGAAAAGCTAAAGAAAAAGAAGAAGATTAGTAAACAAAGATATTGCCTTACTAAATCAGATCAGAATCTGCCAGAACAGTCAGTCATAATCCTTCAGTGTTTGATATAAATAAATAAAAACATTGTCTTCAGAAACTCTGTGCAAGCATACGTTCCACCTACTGATATGATACTATCATAAGAAAAGACTCCATTAGATTTTTTTATCTACAGCTATTATTAATGTTATTGAGAAGCTAATCCCCACACCCCCATTCAAATGGAATAAGCCTACATGGGACATTGCCTTGAAGAAATTCAAGCTTCCAAAGAACATTAAAAAGTTCATTTGAAAGAAGTTACAAAATATAATAGGAAAGTGCCTGCGTCAGTAATTACGTATCGAAGTAATTGTTAAACATTATTGTTGCAATATATGGTAATTAGACAGTTGTTAAAAGGATATTTAACTCTAAAAACAAACCCTTTCCTAAGTCTTACAAAATCTTATGACGTCAAGGCTAAGTTAAAGAAAACGTGAGAAAACATGAGATGATATAGAAAACGGAGATAACAGCTAATCACTGACAGCTGACTGGCATGCCACTGTTGTTTGCAAAACTGGTCAGTTTTGGCGATATACTCATACTAAAGACCAAATAAGCGTATACCCAGTTTTACTGGCTTGTAAAAGAAAACAAGTTGGATAATCAGGTAAACGACTTCTTAAACCTGTCGGGGTAAAGAGGTCACTTGTGCTTCTGAGAGCCCCTTTTTATTACTATTATTATTATATTATATCATCTCGCTGGTTCTAGTAGTCTAAATCAAGAAAGTACCTTTTATTCTCACGTTATTTTTAAAGGGAATAAATATTCGCGTTCGGACACTCAAAACTCTTATATAGATATAAACAGAAAGACGTTCAACTTTTTTATTTTTTTAGATGGAACAAATATTCGCGTTTCAGAAACTTGAAAAACTTATATAAACAGAGGAACGAATTTGCTAAGGCTTTCAGTGCGAGTTTCATCCACACCCGCCCCCTCCCCTTCTCTTTTAGATGGAATAAATATTCGCGCTTCGGACACATTGGCGAGGCAGACCCATAAATAGAGGGGTCGGTTTCACCACGTTTTCAGTACGCGGTTGGAGGCCGTAGGAGTAATCTGTTAGCTTGGGAGCTCTCAACTATTCTTTACTCGTTTCGCTAAGACTAGAATATATTCTTGGTTATTTTAACTGTCGCTCAGTAACCCCCTAAAGGGGAGATGGATTGAAGGTGAGTTGATAAGTAGAACGACTTAGGTAATAATGGCATTTATCAAACTATCAATTTTACTGGTTTTGTTAAATAACGAAAATTACACCTTTGATTTGTAACAGTCTAATTTTTATGTTAAATTAACAAATTAGTTTAAATTTAACGAAGTTGTTAGATTAACCAATCTGATTTAGATTTCAACGGAATATCAGTGAAACTCTGAGAGAGAGCGAGAGCTTGAGTCACGTTTACACGTAACATACAAAATTTAACCAAACTCAAATATATATATATATATATATATATATATATATATATATATATATATATATATATCAAAATAATTAATAAAACTCCATAATTTTGTTTTTGGATTGATGAGTATAAGATAATTAAGAGAGAGAGAGAGAGAGGTTAATCTCAAATCCAACTTTTCGCACAATAACTGACAAGAATTTTACCAATCGAAGTTTAATTTTTCGAATGTAGGACAATTGAAACAGAGAAAGAGAGAGAGAGAGGGTGCTTATTTCCGAGTCCAATTATTCGCGCAGTTAGTAATTTGAAGATGAAAAATCCAGGTTGAAATTGTCCTCGTATTCGTCGTTTCTTCTTAAGCTGTCGACGGGGGTGGCTTGAAGGCGTCTGATGACGTCACGGCTTACAGCTAATCGGTAGCTGAGGTTCCTCTATCTGGCTATGATGTAACTTACTGGGTTTGTGCGTGTTTTTGTGTATGTGTTAGCAATAAACACGTGCAAATACACTTGACGCATGTGTATGTATATATATATATATATATATATATATATATATATATATATATATATATATATATATTAAACTAAAAAAGTTTAAACAAACTTGGGCATTTACCCCAAAACCATAAAAACACGCTTATTTTGACCAGATCACTCTTTAAGACATCAGTAACTTCAAACAGAATAAAATCTCTCTCTCTCTCTCTCTCTCTCTCTCTCTCTCTCTCTCTCTCTCTCTCTCTCTCTCAGCGTATAAGTTCATTGTCCAGTTATATTTCAAGATTATCAGTCAGGAAACTACGTAAATAAGGTATAGGCAGATACAGAGAGAACCTGGAACTCTCTCTCTCTCTCTCTCTCTCTCTCTCTCTCTCTCTCTCTCTCTCTCTCCTCGTTGTAGTCTGTCAATATCAGTGAGCTATAATCATAATTTGAACAACAGAATATCTGTATTGTTAACTATGACATCTATGGAGCACAAGAATCTTTCTCTCTCTCTCTCTCTGAGTAACGGCTTGCATGAAGAATTTACACTTTAATTTTTTTTTTAGAGAGAAAGACAGAGAGAGAACTGGTTTTTCTCGTCGCACGCAAACCTGTATTGAGAATTGCAAGGTATTGGCCCGACCTACAAAGGCGAATGATTCTACCCAAAAAAACAAAAGGAAATAATAATTATTTACTTGATGATTTTTGTGCATATGAGTATCTGACTCCTAGTACGTTATTGCGCATTTAAGCAAATTATTTGACAGTTCTCCGCTACTTTCAGCACAATTATTTCTATCAGTTTGTTTGATTTCAAGACTTTTTTTTTCTCATTCCTTTATTAAGAATCACTTTACAATTTCAGATTCATATTTCCTATATGTCCGATTTATCTAACAAAACTGCTATGAGTATTTTATATTTATTTCATAATATTGTGCTTTTACATCTATTTTACAATGTATTGTATCGAAGACGTGAAAGATTCCAAGAATTCAATTTTGAAGAACGAGAGAGAAATCCTGGATTGCCCTGGATAAAATTATTACCTTGAAGAGAAGCCTTAGGCCTTGAGCCAAAGCAACTCTCTCTCTCTCTCTCTCTCTCTCTCTCTCTCTCTCTCTCTCTCTCTCTCTCTCTCTCTCTCTCTCTCTCTCTCTCTCTCTCTCTCTCCTGGAAATATCATGGACTGGATCATCCATGAAGTGGGGAGTTTTATATATGTAATCCAGTTCCGGATGAACTCAGGTTCTAGGTTAGCAGGAGAAAGGCGAAACCCTCCAGTAAGAATTACTACCATAATCTTTAATTTCTCTTCTGAATCCCCTCCGAGCGTCCTGACCTCCAGAAATGGGTCAAGGGTATGTTGACCTGGGCTCGGAGAGATGTATTGAGGTATATTAGCTGTATTCATACACGGGGAAAGAAGTAACGGACATACACACACACAACTTGTGCAGAAAATTGTGAAAATTCGTGCTTAAGAAAACGTGTATGTGTGAGCGTTTGTGCTCGAATGTATGTGTGTATGTATGTGCATATCTCTAAAGATATTTACGTACATACACACACGCACATACACACACAACTTGTGTAGGAGATACTGAGGCAACCATTAACAGAAAGGGTCATCTTTGTGAAAATTTGTGAAAATTCGTGCTTGAGAACATGTGTAGGTATGTATGTGTGAGCGTTTGTGCTTGAATGTATGTATGTGTGTATGTATTTGTATGTGCGTATGTATGTGCGTATTCTACAAATATTCCCTGTAGGAGACAGTAGGCCCACCCCCCAGCCACAAAGGGTCACCCGCGTAAAAAAAGATTTTTTTTTTTTATGTCTACTTCAGAACAAGACGTGTATGCGTGTTCCTTCCAGCGCTCGTGCGCGTGTACTATGTGTGCGTGTGTACGTACGTGAGCATCTCCGAACGTGCCTTCCCCGCCTAACTGAAAGCTGTTCCATCAGATGCCTCTGAAGCAGAGGCCAGGCCCGGAGACCGAAGTGGGTCTAGCGCTGAAACCAGCGGGTCCGACCAGCGCCGCTAACGATCTTAGAACAGGTACTCGGAAGTTGGCTGCATCTGTGATAAGGTATTGGTTCGGTTCAGTGACCTCTTGTCTATGAAGCGTCAGTGTTTAGGTTGTTTGTGCCTGTTTGTGAGGTTGTTTATGTTCTTTTGGCACTGCAGATGATGTTGCGGTGTCTGACGCAAAACACCTGTGGATTTCGTGAAGGTTATTGGGCTAATTAAGTAGATATTGATGACGAAACGGCAAGATTTAAACGTGAGCAGATGGAGAGCTAGTATGCTGTGTGTTTGCGTGCTTAGGTGGTTTGTGCCTGTTTGTGACCTTGTTTGTGTTCGTTTGGCACTGCAGACGATGCAACAGTGACTTAAGCAAAACGCCTGTGAATTTCGTGACGGTGTATAAGCCAGTTACAAAAATATTAATGAAGAAAACTGTGAAACTTAAACATGTAGAATTGGAAATTCAAGAGGGCGTGTGATAATGTTGTTCTAGTGCAGTTTTAGTGTCTAATTATTAAATTTAAGGTACTTATTATGAAGAATCGTCAGCAAAAAACATTTTTTCATAGCAAGATAGAGTTAAAATCTATGTAGAAGTATCAGGTTGGACTCGAGAACGCTAAAAAACACAAGAGGAATATCTGATTATTGACCACCTTTGAAATTAGCCGTTATAAAGGGCCAATCCTCTCCAGACTAATACTGCTACTACTACTACTACTACTACTGCTACAGTACAAGATTGCAGCTCACAGGAAAGTGACATCCAATTACGCGAACTTGTTTAAACTTTTTTTTACACATTATGAACCAAACGACTACACTTTGGAAACGGTTAACTGATTGAGACTGAGGTCAAGATCGAACAGAATCGATCTTACGAAATCCTAATCAGCTCGACCCACTTCAATCTCGGATGGTGTACGATAAGGAATTGATAAAAAGATTGGATATGTATACGTAGATTCATCAGCGGTGGTCATCTGTCACGGCTGAGAGAGAAACTGTGTAGTTTTTGGTGTAGTGCATAAACAACATTTTCGAGAGAGTAAAGTGATGTATATGAATGTGAGCAGAAGATCATTATTATCATTATTATTCATAACAGGAACCCCTATTCATATGGAAGAAACCCACAGAAGGGGCCACTGACTTGGAAAAAATTCAAGTTTCCAAAGAATATTAGTGTTCAATTGCAAGAAGTAACAGAAGATAACAGGAAATACAGAAAGAAAAGATTGTTTATTATTAAATTAAAATGGATACATTAATAAATAAATAAAATTGATAAAAGTGTAAGTAAATTATTAGAAAACAGAAGATTGAGGGGCTAATTTGAGCAGAAAATACCACAACAGACTGTATAGTAAGTTCAAGAGACGAGAGTAGTGTTAAAAATACTGAAGAGACAAGAGTCGAGTGCGCAGTTAGGTACTTGTTAGTAAAAAAGGCAGCGGAGGATTTGCAAGACCCTGCAAGCACATAAAACTTATTGAAGACAAAAGCAGAAATGTATAGTTGGACCTGTGAACTAAACCTACCTTTGTGAATGCAGTGCTTTGATGCTAAATTTACAGAAGACCTAAAAATTAATGAAAAAAATCATTTTACACGAACCGGCGAGAACCTGCATAAGCGATAGATATCATTTTATGAAAGGTCTCCAAGATGAATGATAACCTACCTTACGTGTCCCCTGCTGTTCTGCAAGATGGAATCTAGTATTGTTTCCAAAATGTATGACCAAGAGACCTCCTTTAACTTAATTTTTTTTTTTTAAGCAGATCACCATGATTCATTTCCGTGTCAGTTTGGGAAACAAAGAGTGAGATGCGTTATCTCCCGAACACCGGATGCTGGTAACGGATTTCTCTCACAGGATTAAAGAAAGTCTCTTGTTATGGCTTAAGATCTTATCTTACGGGTGAATGGACTACAAGGTATAGACAGTCAGAACATGAATGAATTCATTGATAAAACCGTAAACGTGAATTGACACAGTTTAAGGGCAGATGCAATGTATTACCACTTAAGACAATTCACCTTATATTTAATTATTGATTTGTATTTTATCTATTTAATTATTAATTTATGAATTTGTCTTTTTTTCTAATAGATAAAAAACAGTAATATTCTTTCGAAGCTCGAATAGGGACTTAATTCTATGAATAATAATAATAATAATAATAATAATAATAATAATAATAATAATAATAATAATATCTGTTTATCCACAACTCATCACAAAAAGATCTCATGCACATTCTTGACTGTCCAACCTCTCTAGCTATCATATCGTGAAATAAAATCAAATCACATACAAGCAAGCGCTTTCACAAACACGTGACGAACGCGCACGAAAATGCACGCATGCGTGACCTCACGCATTCTCACGAGCAGGGGCCAATTTATCTTTTTATAGTAATTATATTAACTCACGAATGTTAAACATGTAGGGATCATTGTTAAAATAAAGATGATATATACTTTTCACGATGTGAAAGTATATTTTCTCTCTCTCTCTCTCTCGTCCTCTCGGTCTGTCTCTCTCTCTCTGGAGGTATTGTTTTTTTTTTTTTTTTTTGGTGACGCTGCCAAGACTTTCAAATCTGTAAAAAGACGTCTTTGTACTGTATATATATATATATATATATATATATATATATATATATATATATATATATATATATATATAATATATAGATATCCTTTCCCAGTTTATTCAGTTTTTACCTCATTTATTCAATTTATTATTGAATTTCCATCTCAAACACAAAAATGTATCCACCCGCCTTCGTGTACTCATGACCTGAAGTAAACAGGTGTCGTAAGCCTTGACACAGGGGGGAGGGGGAGGGGGTTGGGGGGTAATTGTGAAAGTTGCCACCCTTAAGCAGGTCTGGGATGAGAAGGGGAAACTGGGAGAGAGAGAAGAGAGAGAGACTGGGTTTTTGTTGTCCTTTTAAACACAATAATTTATTTTTTCTATTTTTTTTTTTACTTTATTTATCTTCTCAAATATTTCTATATCTGGAAATCATTTTTCCAATCTAGAATGAGAGAGAGAGAGAGATACTGGGTTTTGTTGTCCTTCGTTTAAACATATTTATTGATCTTTTTGTATTGTTTTTTATTTTATATTTTTTTATCGTTTTACTTTTATTTTTCTTCTAAAAAATTTCTAGATCTGGAAATAATTTTTCCAGTCTATAATAAGAGAGAGAGAGAGAGAGAAAGATTGGGTTTTGTTGTCGTTCTTTTAAACACAATAACTGATTTTTTTATTTTGCTATTTTAGATTTTATTCTTTTTATCTTTTCATTTTTTTTGTACTCAAAAATTTCGAGATCTGGAAATAATTTTTCCAGTCTAGAATGGGAGAGAGTTAAAGCCTGGGTTCTGTTGTCCTTTTAAACACAATGATTGTATTTTTTAATTTTTTTTTTTATCTATTCAAAAAAATCCTAACTCAAGAAATACATTTCCTAGTCTAGATTGAGAGATAGAGAGAGAGAGAAAAACTGGGTGTTAATTATTATATATAACACTAATAATTACGATAATAATATTGACAGTTACAAAGCATCGTGCTATTTCTGTAAACTGGTGACAAAGGTAAAAAAAAAACAAGTTTCCCTTCTCTCTCTCTCTCTCTCTCTCTCTCTCTTTCTCTCTCTCTCCTCTCTCTCTCTCTCTCTCTCTCTCTCTCACCCAAAATCCTTTATTATATATATATATATATATATATATATATATATATATATATATATATATATATATATATGTGTGTGTGTGTGTGTGTGTATGTATGTATGTATGTAATTTATCTTGTTATAATTTATGTTTTTATTTATTCCATTGTTAATCCTCCAATTATTATTATTATTATTCTTATTATTATTATTATTATTTAATTATTATTTAATTTATGATTAGATTATTTGATTATTATTTTAAGACAGCATGGAAGGGAAACAGGGCCCATATCCCATTGATTGGATTACTGTTATAATAGGCATATATATCAATGTTGATATTATCATTTTTGTAACAGAGATAATGATGATGTTAATAACATTACCATTTATGCATTTAACGTGATTAACAACATTATGTTCTCATCTGTAAATGTCTATATTCACTGCATTATCTGTCCATCGAGAGAGAGAGAGAGAGAAGGACCTGTTTACTGATGCAATATTTTTCCCTTTACAGAGTTGAGGTAACATGCAGTGAGAATAACTGCATGAGATAACGCTGTGTCACCTCTCCATCGAGGCAGAAAGAGAGAGAGAGAGAGAAAGAAAGAGAAAAGAGCACAAAATGTCTTTCTCCACCCAAGGCAAACCTTTGTCATCTTGGAAGCGCCTGATTCTGGTCTTGATTCAAGGTTGTATTCTGGTTTCCTCCTTCCCAGCTCTCTACTCTTTACCACATTATCATCTGACGTCACCCTGGGTAAGAAAAAGGTCGACAAATCTATATTTAAGTAAACGGAAAATGTTTTCTCTTACTTATTTAAGTAGTTGAGGATAGATTTTGAATTTTAAGTAACTTTTGTCAGCAGTGACATCAAGACGTCAAGTTTGAATCGGTGTATAAATCTCCTGCGCGTTAGAGCTATAAGGAAATGCTGATGAAAAATCGATGTATAAGTAAACGAAAAAGGTTTTCTCTTACTTATTTAAGTAGATACAGACAGATTCTCAGTTTTAAGTAACTTTTGTTAACACTGACATCAAGACGTAAAACTCCTGCTCGCTAGACCTATAAGGAAATGCTGAATAAATTTATGTTCAAGGCCTAGACTCTCATACGTTTCTACTTTTACTTGACTCTAAACATCATTTTCAATTTTTCTTATATTTACTAACAAAATTATTTTCAAAAACGGTTACTACAGTCATTGAACTCCCTCCATCTTTTTTATTAATCAGCTTAAATTCAAAACCAGCACTTCTTAGGCCTAAACGCTCATATATTTGTATTCTGACTTAAAACTAAGTAGAATTTTGAAATTTTCTTATTTATGTATTATCAAAATCCTCTTCATATCTATTTATTTCAGTCATTGAAATCCCTCCGTCTATTTTATTTAATCAGGAATATATCGCTGGTCCTACGCATTAGGCCTATGTCTCACACATTTGTATTCTCACTTAAAACTAAGTAGAATTCTCAATTTTTGTCATATATGCTATCAAAACCCTCTTCAATTCCATTCATTTCAGTCACTGAAATCCCTCCGTCTTGTTTATTTATTCAGCTGAAGCCCAAAATCAGCGCAGAAGCGCTGGAACTCCAGCAGTCCATCGCTCGCGTGGACGAGACGCTCAACCGCTCTAATGACTATGGAAGCATCATGCTGGAATCTGGGGAAGAAGATGACCAGCTCTCCAGGTGACCAAAATTCCTCCTCCTCTTCCTCCTCCTCTACTTCTACTTCTTCTTCTTCTTCTGCTGCTGCTGTTTCGTTTTCCCTTCGTCTATCTTTCGTTTCATCTTGTTCTGTTCCTTTATCATGTCTGATTTAGCCTCTAGACCTACTTCTACGGTCTTCTTCTTCTTTTTCTTCTTCTTCTTTTCTTCTCTATTTCTAAGAAGTAGAAATCTTTAAAAAACGATGTATAGGCCTAAAAGGCAAACCTCTTCAGTAATAAAAAAAAAACTAAAAATGAAATAAAACTCTCCCTGGCATTGCCCGAAGCGTGCATGCAAGGAGCAAGCAAGCGGGAAGGAGTAATAACATAGGAACGCACCTACTTTTTGCACGCAAGCAAGCTCGTATGCACACGCAACTCAAACAGGTTTATATCATAGTCTCCTGAAAAAGAAAATTTTATCCAAACCAGTTTCAGGTTCAATTCCTCCATTTTTAGTTGATTTCCTAGTAAAAGAAAACTAAAACATTACTTTACTTTCAACCTAAAGTATTTTTCATTTTCTTAACAAAGAAAGAAAGCTAAAGTATGACTTTCCCCCTTTTTTTAATTTACAGATTACTCTTCAAAATACAAAACACTGAGGTGTGGCAGGATATGCAGAGCTGGGAGAGAAAGGTAATACAAAAATAGAAAGTTTATTGAGTCTTGATAATTCTAACTAGAATCGCGTCTATATTGTACAGTATACTTTTTAGAATCTTGTCTGTCTTGTAGAGTGTACTTATTAGAACCTTGTCTGTCTTGCGCAGTATACTTATAGAATCTTGCTTGTCTTGCACAGTGTACGTTATAAAATCTTATCTGTCCTATACAGTATACTTATAGAATCTTGCCTGTCTGGTACAGTATACTTATAGAATCTTGTCTGTCTTGTACAGTATACTTATTAGAATCTTGTCTGTCTTGCACAGTATACTTATAGAATCTTGCTTGTCTCGTACAGTATACTTACAGAATCTTGTCTGCTTTTTACAGTATACTTACTAAACCTTGTGTACAGTATACTCACTAGAAGCTTGTCTATTTTACAATATACTTACTAGAATCTTGTCCTGTAGAGTATATTCAAGGGAATCTTGTCTGTTTTTACAGTATACTTACTAGAAGTGCATTATGCTTAATAGAATCTAGTCTTGTAAAGTATGCTCACTAGAATCTTGTATGTTTTTTACAGAATATTTACTAGAATCTTGTCTTGTACAGTATACTTACTAGAAGCTTGTCTATTTTTTACATTATACTTAATGGAATCTTGTCTTGTACAGTATACTTAATAGAAAATTGTCTTTTACTTTACATTATACTAATCAGAATCTTGTCTTGTACAGTATGCCTACTAAAATCTTGCCTGTCTTATACAGTATACTTATAGAATCTTGTCTTGTACAGTATACTTACATACGTTATACAGAATTCTTTTCACAAATCTGTGTTTTATTGTAGTGAATGAAACCAAATCATAACAGTATATTATTAATTCACAATAATCAATGCATATTCTCCATTTTTCACCCTGAATCGACCTCGTCAACTTCAATACAGAGGACTGGGAGGCCACACAACTACTTGGAGGAAACTCGAGCCGCCATATGAGGAGAGGTAAGGGTAGCATTAATCTAAGTAGGTCTAGTCTTGTTACAATCAAGTTTGTGTAATTGTAAATCTCCTTCTAATTTTTTTCAGGTCTCTGGACTGCCATCATTAGCTTATTTATCTTCCTTTATATTTCTGCTACAAACGCGCACACAAACACGTACACATACACACACACGCTCACAAAAGTGAGACAAGACACTGACATAGGCCTAAGCAGAGCTTTTCTGCAAACACGCACATACACACTCATAAACTGTACTGCCTTCAGTAGCTTGTTTTTCTCCTGATATTTCTGCTACAAACACACACAGACACTCTCCCATACTTACACATACACACACACACACACACACACACACAAAACACACAAAAGTAAGACAAAACACTAACCAAAGACTGAGTAGTGTCATACTTGTGAAGTTTTTTTTTTTCAAGTTTCTTGTCGTTTTTTTTCAACATCCTTTGTTACTCTGATAAAATTAACTCCTTTTTTTTTAAACCTAAATTTTACAACATTGTTGCTCAAATGAAAAGATAAAATACTAATAAGCTAATTTAATTTCCCCCTTTACAGCATGGAGGGCATATTAAATACAGGCATAAGTCTACCATCAGCACCTAAAGACAGTCTAAAGAAATCCTGAGCAGCACATAGGCCTAATTCCAAGTCAGGAAAAACATGGAACAGGAAAAAAAAATAATCCCGAGGACTCAAGAAAACACGAAAAAAGGACACGAAAGAATCACGAATATACAGCCATAGAAACGACGTCCTGAGCACCACATAGGCCTAATTCTAAGTCAGGAAAAACATGGAACAAGAAAGCAACCAAAGGAGTCTTGAAAACGCACAAAAAAGGACGAAATAATCAAGAATCTCCAGTCACAGAAACTACAGACATAATAAAACCTTAAGCAACATAGGCCTCGGGTTACGAAGCTCTAAACAACATATGAGAAAGAAGAGTTGATCGCCATGTTATGAAGACTGAACCAAATCTGTTTTAGGAGATTCATTATAAACTAACATTGCCAGTTCATAATTACTGTGACATAACACAACACCAATTACATATTTGAAACTTGTAAAAACAGTATTTTAAATCCAGATGACACCATAATATTCCACAACAATATATGCATCGTGCACTCATTCAGATGCTTAGCAATACGTAAAGCTTGTGTTATGTAGCCTTGCAGTTTTATAGCAGTTTCTTCATCATGCGCTCATTTCAATTACAGTAACAATGCTTCTGTTAGTCGTGCTACAATATTTATATTCTCAGCAGATGCAAACATTGTTAGCTTTATCCTTTTTTATGTGACAAAACAATAGTTCAAGATATTCATAATTTTGTAACAAAAAAGACGGTAGCGTTGCAATTGATCTCCTCTCCCGTCTCTGCTACTTAGAACTCTCTCTCTCTCTCTCTCTCTCTCTCTCTCTCTCTCTCTCTCTTCTCTCGTTCTCTCTCTCTCTCTCTCTCTCTCTCTCTCTCTCTCTCTCTCTCTCTCTCTCTCATACACACACACACACACGAACAGCCCTCAGTGGAATAATTTACACATTAAAATCTCATTTGAACTGACAAAACATTCTACCATAAAAAGACATTAGGCCTAAGGTTTGATGGTTTCACATGAAAATGTTTGTAGAGTTTTCAGACTCAAAAGTAATGCACATAATAATCAAAGAAGTCACGTCTGTGATTATAACTGTCTGTTTAAGAATCCAGAGTATTTTGTAGGTCTACACCAAAAAATAGGCCTATTTTATTTTCTCAAATACAAAGCTTGACAAAGCTGTTCAAAACTACGGTGCTTTCATTTATATTTTCCTAAAATGTTTACATCCCCACTAACTAGCAGAAAGTGAACTTACAGTATAAGCAACTATGAAGAAGGTGCATATATCTTTAGATAAATAAATGTAGGCATACAGTAGCCAAGATCCTCTTGAATTTTTACGCTTATTTCTCTGTTTATGAAAACAGTTCCCTCATTTTTTTCATGCTCTTGAAATCTATCATATTTCAAGATTATGGTCATTGCTTTCTTAATTTAAATTTGGCCTAAATAAGTACATTCATTTCTCATTAGACCTTTTACGAACAAAAACATACAGAAGATGAATTAAGTGCTAAATATCACCTGTAAATAACGTAGAAAACATTAAAGTTTTTTGCCATGTTCTTAAAATCGTTCATCTTTCGAAATTATGGAAATTGTTTCCTCCAAATTTGGCCTAAATAAATAGAGTAATTTCTACGTGTTCCTTCAAATTTGTACATTAATTCTACATTGACCTTTTCATGAACTGAAACATACAGGAGAAAAAGAATTAAATATGTTATTTCACTTGTAAATAACGTAACAAAGAAATCGAGTCTTGATTATTTTCTGCTGAAGCTCTCTCATAATTCGAGAAATTAGCAACTGCTTTCTTCAAATTTGACCTAAATAAGCACATTAATTCAACCATTTTCCTTCAAATAAGTACATTAATTACCCAATTACCTTTTTTAATAATTATAAAGTATAGAAGATGAATTAAGTGCTGCATTTCACCAAAAACATAAAGTAAAATGAATTGTGACTCTGGAGATGGAAGAAGAAGAACCCATTTGACATAGCCTATGGCCAGACTTACCAAACGTTACAGTCACCCTCCGACTCCGTGTTGCCGTCATTTAACGTTAAATTTAACGTTAATCACAGCGTTAATTAGTGCAATTTGCGATCCAAATTCAACTTGAAGTATCTTTTAATCAGTGGAAGGCGAAATAAGTTTTAATAACAATTTAGAAGGAGAAATAAGGTAAGATAAAGTCGCTTTTGTGGAAAGAAGCCGGTAGGTATTGTAGTACTAGGCCTGAAAATGGCCGCTGTTACAAGTCAACCAATATAAAATTAACATAAAAACTTGAAAGCTATTTAAAAACTTGAAGAAAGTTATTTATAATTCAAGGTATATGCCATCAGTTATTATAGACCCTATTAAAAATATAAAATCAGCACAGGTTGAGAGTCATTTGACCATAGGTTTTGTCACTGGGTAGGCTAGTAACCATGTGGTAGGGCTTAGTACGTCCCAATACATTTAGGTAACTAGTATATGTTTTGGGTATTGGACTATGGGTACGTCGTGTATGTCATCCCATGAGAAGTAGGCGCCGGGGGCCTGACTGCAAGCCATTAGGGTAAGAGACTTCTCAGATTGTGGCAACCTTCCCGAAACAGTTAGGCTACTTGGATTCGCCGCCATGAGCATCAGTTAACGTGACCTCGAAGTTAGTTTTTTCTCCTTAATTATGAAATAATGGCATAATTCAAGTGCTTTTTTGGGAATGGGCCACGTTCCAGGAGAGGTGGCTGCTATGTCCGCCACTCAGCTGTTTATCCTGAAGGGGAATCCCCCACACCCCCCCCCCCCCCCCCCCTCTTAACAATGTCAGGTCAGTCTGTTGTTCACTAGGTTAGTAAGTTTAGCGTAATCCTACATGGTAAATGATTGAATGGCCACCTGGCGACCATCTAGCCCGTAGCACGGCCACCTTCCTGAAAAAATACTTTTAAGGCACAGGATATTGGTACGGCAGCTGTATCCTGATCGCGGTAGATATTGGTACGGCAGTGAATTGCGCATGCGTCAATTTCAGACTTCCTGCCATACAAATAACATAGGGTTAAAAACCACGTGGTACAGGGGTGGACCATGTACGATCAGCGTGAACAACCCCAAAAAAAGTACATTTATAACGCGTCCTGATATCGGAGATGGGCATCAGTCGCGACTTCTTGTTGGTGAGAAACGGAGCTAAAGACCTCTACTCCGGTGTCAGGACGCGTTAGGGTAAAACACCACGGCAGGCCAAACAGGCCACCTACAATCAACGCTTGCCACCCTCCGGAAAAGTACATTATAACGCGTCCTGACACCGGAGATGGGCATCAGTCGGACTTCTTGTTGGTGAGAAACGGAGCTAAAGACCTCTACTCTCCTTTCGAAGTAAGTATTTTCTCCTAAAGTTAGAAATTAACCCTCTTACGCCGATTGGACGTATTAAACGTCGAGTCAAATGTCTCCCGTATGCCGATTGGACGTATCATACGTCGGCTCAAAAAAGTTTTTTTAAAAATTCGCGGAAAAATACTTATAGCCTACCAGCCGAAAACTTTTGTATCACGCGCCTTGGGGGATGCTGGGAGTTTCACGGATCAAGGCGTTGTTTTTGTTTACAATCGCTACGCAGGCGCGCAAGCGCGAATTTCTTTCTTATCGCACTAAAAAGTATCAGTGACCACATCTCGGAATTATTTCGTCACTTTGACATAATTATTGCACCATTTTAAATTATCCTTTACATGAAGTATTATATATGAAAATGTGCGCAATTTCATGCACAATACAACTAAAAAAATACTCATGATTGTAGCTTTATCAATTTTGAAATATTTTTCATATAAATAACGATAAGTGCAAAATTTCAACCTTCGGTCAACTTTGACTCTACAGAAATGGTCGAGAAACGCAATTGTAAGCTAAAATTTCTTATATTATAGTAATATTCAATCATTTTCCTTCATTTTGCAACAAATTGGACGTCTCTAGCACAATATTTCGATTTATGGTGAATTTATGAAAAAACTTTTTTCCTTACGTTCGTGCGATATAACTCTTCCGATAAATTTTTTCGTGCGATTGTCCTAATGTTTGCACCCTTTAAATTTGTCGTTACATAAAGTTTTATATATGGAAATGTGCGCAATTTCATGCACAATACAACAAAAGACAACCCATGGTTGTAGCTTTTATCAGTTTTGAAATATTTTCTATATAAATAACGTTAAGTGCAAAAATTTCAACTTTCGGTCAGCTTTGACTCTACCGAAATGGTCGAAAACGCAATTGTAAGCTAAAACTCTTATATTCTAGTAATATTCAATCATTTACCTTCATTTTGCAACGACTTGGAAGTCTCTAGCACAATATTTTGATTTATGGTGAATTTATGAAAAAAAAAAAAATTACGTTCGCGCGGTAAAACTCTTCCGAAAAAATCAGAATTTTTTGTGCGATTGTCGAAATGTTTGCACCATTTAAAATTAGCTGTTTCATAAAGTTTTATATATGAAAATGTGCGCAATTTCATGTAGAATACAACTAAAAATGATTGAAGTTGTAGCTTTTCTCTTTTTTCGAAATATTTGCATATAAATCACGATAAATAGAAAAAAAACCACGTTCGGTCAAATTTGACTCTACCGAAATAGTTGAAAAACGCAATTGTAAGCTAAAAACTCTACGGCCTAGTAATATTCCGTCATGTTTCTTCATTTTGAAACAAATTTGAAGTCTCTAAAACAATATTGTGATTATGGTGAATTTTTGAAAAATATATTTACCTTCACTCCGCGCGCCGATTCGCGGCCGCAAGTCTCCGAAAATACGTACATGGCATTATCCTAATATTTGCTCCTTTTTCATATTAGCCTTTTTATAGAGTTTTCATATATCAAAAATGTGCGCAAATTCATGAAGAATACAATATAATTGAAGGTTTGTAGCTTTTCCATCTTCGAAATATGTGCATATGAAAAAAATATATATTAAAATTTCGACATTCGGTCAAATTTAACTCGTCCGAAATGGTCGAAATCTGCAATTCTAATCTAAAACTCTACAGTATCGTAATATTCAATCATTTGTCTTAATTTTGAAACAAATTGGAAGTCTCTAGAACATTATTTAGAATTACGGTGAATTTTTGAAAAAAATATTTTTTTGCGTCCGCGCGTTACGAATTCGTACATCATTTTGTGATAATATTTTTCCGGTGTTACTTTTATTGTTTTACAATGTATTATATATCAAAATGATCGCAATTTAGTGTACAATACAACGCAAAAAAATAAAAAAAAAAGTAACTGTTAGCTTTGACCGTTTTCTGCACAGCGTGATTTGAATACAATTATGTATGAATTTTTTTTTTTCGCTACCATATATCGCATTATTTACATATGATAATGATATTATTTTTCATTTCTGATGGTTGCATTCTAAACTTCAGGCAATGACAAAAAAAAGGAGCCAAAATGAACTCTTAATCTTCAAAAGTACGCGCGCTGTAATTTTTTGAAAAAATTATTTTTTTTTTCCACTTCGCGCTCACTCCAAACCAGGCCCGGCATACGGGAGACGTTTTGATTTTAGGGCTCCGGCTTAAGAGGGTTAAGGCCAAAATTTTAAGATTTAAACAGAGGGTACTGAAAAGGGTGGCCACGGCAGTGGAAATCTCACCAAAACGCCTTAGAAATTTTTTACTTACAAAACTAGGGTAGATCATCACAGCAGGCCACGCAGGCCAGCTACCATCAATGCAAGCCACCCTCCGAAAAAGTACATTATAACGCGTCCTGACACCCGAGATGGGCATCAGTCGCGACTTGTTGTTGGTGAGAAACGGAG
>NC_061101.1:13124154-13161475 GCF_015104395.2 Macrobrachium nipponense | reverse complement strand
TAAAGTATCCCTTTTATTTATTCATTTATAGTATATACTTTTTTCCTATAACCTGTTTCTGCAAGTTGATTTCCCTATGATGTCCTCTTGGATTGACAGTCTATTGACTCTGTCCATACCGTTTTTCAGCCGAAGATCCAAAGACATAAGCATAGAAAAAGTCTCAATTAAGCTATATACATTAACTCTCTTACTACTTTTTTTTCTCAAGATAGCTTACTCCTACACAAAAAAGTAAGAAAATTGTTCCTGCCACTTTGCAACCCCCAACCAATTTGAGAACTGAAAGTAAGTTTTTCATTATGTAACTATTAGGTCTTGATTCCTTTTGCCAATTCTATTTTCAATTTGAGAAAGTTCTGGTAATCAAAGGCAAATGGCAGCCATTACCAGAACTGTAAATAAAAATATTAAAATTTCCAAGCATGCAGGAAATTAATCATTTAATGTATGCAGTCCCCAAATGCTACACAGAATATGTCTGTACTGTATGACTCTATTACACATCACTCAGTCAATCGTTCCCAAGTTACGACAACGAAATACAAAAGCACGTCAACTCAAATCCTCAGGTGACACTTACCTTTTTTTGTGATTATTTTTAACGCTTCTGGAAGGGGAATGAGCCCTGGGAGATTTTGCCTTTGGCGACTTGGATTTTGATTTCCTGACCTGCTGGTGTTCATCCCTGTTGCGTGAGGGACTAGAGCGACTTGGTTGGGTGAAAAGCAACGGAAGAATAAGTGAGGGGGTTCGGACATCGTAAATAAAACTAGAAACTAAAAAAGTGCAGCAATTTCATTCCCTCTGGTAAAGACTTGACATACGAAGGTATTTCGTACTCATAAAGCAGTGAAGATTCAACAATGGGGGGTTAATGGAGAAACTGAAGGTATAAATATATTTGAAAATAAAACTATACAAGAAACTTTAGAGACTGAAAGGGGAAATCAAACAGATTTTCAAGAGCTCCATCTATAGTTTTATTTTCAAATACATATAGTATCCTGTTCTCTAATTTAAAACTCACATTACATACTCCGAGTATTTTTAAGTGAATGGAATCAAGTCATATCTTTTTTTTAAGCGCCATAATGATGATCTTACATTCCAACAAAAAAATAATTGATCCACCAAGTTTTACCTTAGGCATCTTTTTAAGTTTTCCATTTTAAAAGAAAATTAGCCACCTCAAGAGTACAAAAGATAAAAATACAAATTTTGGCTATATTAAAACTAATGTAACTGCGGTATAAAACTGGGTCTATGCCATAAATAAATATAAATGACTTGAGTGTACTTATTCCAAGAAAGCAAAGTCAATACTACAAAACAAAAACATTAGGTACATAGTATGGAATGACTCAGGGATATCAAGATATCTGAATTCTATATCAATCGGTGTATATATATATATGTGTACTAGGACGAATATCTCTGACCCAAACAAAAGAGAATTCTTGTTTCAGTCTTTATTTCCCAGGCAATGCAAGTACTGCACAACATAGAGATACAGGAGTTTACTCTTTATGAACCAGAATTAACAAAGTAATGGATAAATTAAACAATAAAAAGCCAGCGTTCTACAACTCCAAGCAAGTATGACTAAATACGCCATTCAAAAATGCACAAAAAACTTCATGCTTTTAGGGAAAAATAATTTGAAACTGTCATTCTAATGTTTGTACAATGTAGTTTGGAGTAGCTGAAGTGACAGTAATACCATGCTTTGACAGATTCTTCAAGACTGAAGTCTTTATTTATTACACCTTTCAGAGAATTTCTTCAGGGCTGATGAGACTGGATTCCAGGTTTAATCAAAATTATGACTGTCATTATCATAAAGGTTTACTATGGCATAAAAATTAGGAAAAATTATTTATGCAGTTATACTCTACAGTGAAGGCATCCAAAGTACATTTGATACACAAATATACAACTGGTTCAATATATCTTTCTGTGGTCACAATTCTAATAGTCTTTCTTTTGAGTTGCTACAAAATTACATTTCTGCATAGTACAAAGGCCATAAGTCATGTATATATTTATACAAACTGTAAGCTGTATGAAACCAATTACACTGGATTTGTTTGTATGGTGTTTTTACATTGCATGAAACCAGTAGTTATTCAGCAACGGGACCAAACAGACAGGGTCCTGAAGCACTGTTCATTCCAGCAAGGTGTTACTGTATCTGAATTTGTAAATTTGAAACACATACTCTGTATAATATAAAACAAAAATTATAAACGTAGTTAAAATTAAAACCAAATGTCATGCAAGAATACAAAGGTGATAGTCTACATAGCTGACAGTCAATATGCAATGCAGGATTTTTTCAAGATTTTTTAGATGTTTCTTAACTCTAAGCTAGTTGCTGTATATATATTGTATGTATATACATGAAATATGAAACTGATTGTACAGTATATACACAAACTAGCTGATCTCTTGACAACTGATGAAAGTTCTAGCATTTGTACAACCGAATTCTGTGAATCATTTGGAATGACAAACAGGACTGGACTAGATTGGAATATAAAATTTAGGCCAAAGGCCAGGTGCCAGAATCTATGAGGTCTCACTCAGTGAAAATAATGTTGATCAATTGTTTGGAGAGGGTGGAAAGTAATAAGGAATAAAAAGAATATGAATAGAGGTATACAGCAAAAGGAATGAAAGGGGTTGCAGCTAGGGGCTGAAGGGACGCTGCAAGCAAAGAACCTTGAGTAATGTCTCCAGTGAACCGTGTGAGGGGCACTGACCTCCTACGGTGAAATGGCCAACTGAATTCAACAACAATTTTCAAAGAGTACAAATGCAATAATGTACTTTATGACATACAAACTAAAATGCTCAAGGATTAATAAAAGAAGTGACGATCACAAAATATTTTGGGATTCAAAAAGGAAATTTCTGGCCACAATTTCATAGGCAAATGAAAGTTCTAGACAGAAAATGTCTTTGCATAATGTATTTGATCAAATCCAATGCAAACAGTATATGTATAATTGAAATACTAATTCACTACAAAAAGAAAAAAAAAAGCTTTCCGAGAATTATTAACAAAATGTTCAACACGCATAACATACACGATTCCCAACTATAAAAACTCTAGCAGCTTTAAAAAAAAAAGCACGATATAGAAATGTACATACAATAGCACAGCCTGCGAAGTGTTGCTCTAACCCAAAGGAAAAGCTTTCGAGAGAAAGCTGGAGAAAGGCAGGGGACTTGATTCACTACTACACTCGACATTGAATAATCCCATTTCACCTTACCTTCGAAACCTATCAATTCTTCATTCAAGGGAAGTAAGAAGGACTGAAGTCAAAAGTTCTATGAACCTAAGCAACGTTAATTACATAATCACTAGCAAATACCTTTCTCTACGGTTTGCTGTGCCCCCACGGTCATCCTGGGACAGCCTATGTCCGCCACTAGCTATACCCAATAAGCGTTCTTGTAAACTGAAAGACGAAACCACGAAAAAGAGATTTCTTTAACAGAACGACCCCATAACTCAAGATATTCATATGAGAGATAAAAAAAAAAAAAGTTCTAAACTCAAAAGATGAGTTTTCAACCCTAAATTTCTAAAATGTAAATGCCTTGATCTCCAAACAATGATAAATCTTTAAAAAGTTAATAATCTACCTATGTAAGAATCCACTCAATGGAAGAAGTCACATCTACAGGGTGAAATACAATTTTAAATCTTTGTGCAAAAATGTAAGCAATTTTTTACAAGCTTTTAATTTTCTTGAATTGACAATAAGGATAAAATAATAAACACCAAAGCCACAACTTAAAATGGTGCATGAATTTCCAGTGCTTCATAAATATACATTATGAAGTTTCTTTGCCCGTACCTGGTACATCTTCTATACTCTTTTATACTGAAGACACACGAGTCTTCAAGTAACCTTTATAAATTTATATATGTAAAAAAAAAATTGTTTCTACCACATGAACAGTAAAATAATGCATCAAGCATACTATAATCTATAACAAATCTCTGCTTTGAGTTGGGTAAACAAATATTGTTAGTTAGTTGACCTAGTTAAACTTTTAACACTCTCAAGGTGGCTCAAAAACAAAAAAACAAAAAACAAATACAAATAAAGGAAGATTTCAATTCAAGTCGTCTTTACTGTTGCTAGGAAAATAATTTCAAGGTTGATGTGTCCCTACCACGTACAGAGTTAAACTCCTGCTCTGCATAAGGGTAGGTCATCCAATTCTACGCAATAATGAAAGGGCCGCTTCTGTTTTACCTCAAACACGAGTCATCATCAATATTATACATCCACCTCAAATAATCAAATCTTTGTCCTTACTCCAAACATACCTGGATCTCTGTCCTTCTTTGGCGTCATTTTGATTCTTTAGGTTATCTGCTGCGGAAGAGCCGGTCTTTGGAGGCACCGTAGAAGGGGCGCTGCTGGCATCTGCTCCCGCCTTGCTGCCGGACTTCTCCTTGGCATTGGAGATTGCCTCATCGTCCGAATCCTGTAGGGAGGTGTCGAGTCAACAATGGAGGGAGAAACATGAGTTAGTATTTGTTTGTAAACCCATGTCAAAGGAAATCAGTAATAGTACAAATGACTTATATCAGTTATTTAAGAGGAAGATAATGTGTCCTGTGAATTCATGATGTCTATGTATGAATGTGTTTACAAAAGATGATTATGTCTTCCTACTGAATAACTGCATGCCTTTTTTTAACATTACCCTGGTTTGGGCTTCCCTACACACCAAAAAACTATTGTAACTATAAAGTCAACAAAACACATTCTGTGTGTTTTTCTTGGAAAGTTAAGAAAAAAGCCACTGCATACAATCATGTTGAAGTGCATGAAAATTAAACAAGAGCTTTTGGCATTCAGTAAGGTCCTCTTTGGCTATGGTACAGCTGAAGAGGATCTTTATTAAGGTCAAAAGCTCCTGTTTAATTTTCAATAATTTGAAGTTGGTTTTATACAGTGGCTTTTTTCTCAACTACTGTAACTACTTGGCTCGTTTATAAAAGTACTCTCACAATACAACAGCATAACAAACCAAGATAGACATCTCTCTCTCTTAACTATGATCCCAATCTAGAAACTCATCAAAAGACCAATGAAAAGCAAGTGCTAGCAATTATAACCCAAACTTGCCTGAAATATTCTCATATGCCTAAACTGAACAATGACCTTTATCCACAATGTAAAGCCATATACATGAACAACAGTCTCGTGCTAGTTATAAAGAATGAAACTATACAACATCCTGACAGTATAATGAACAGAGTACCCTAAAGGAAAGCGATGTTACTAAATGATCTCTGGCAGTTATCTCTAGTGCTGTCTGAAGCCGCCAAGTCAAAACACCTACAGTATGTTCTTGAAATACGTATTCTGATTTACTACATATTACAGCTGTATTTATCACCGAAATAGCAACTGTTTTTATCAAAATCAGTGCATGAACACCACTATGAAAGATAAAGCAGCTTTGACAAAGGAAAATAGAAATTGTAAAGGTACGTATATATTGCACCAGTTGTGGTGTAACTACTGAATCTTCCATTTTAAAATGCCTGTTTGAAACCAAATTGTTTGACATATCTACATCAAACTCTGTATTGTAATAAATCTGGCTTACAGCAGCAGGGAGACATAAAAATCAAGCAGTCAATATTGAATAACAAACAAGATCTGACTTAAAACGTCGGAGACATTTGAACGGCAAAACATGACACAGTAGTACAGCATGAGGATTACATTGAAATGAAATTCTCAAAGGCACATTCAATCAATCCTTGGTTCTGGGCAATCTATTGAAAACTTTCACCCACTTGGCAAATGATAGACAAACAAACACAGAATGCCACCAGGTGACTCACATACCCATGCACTTAAAAGTAACCCAGTTTCGTACTGCCTCAGGTTCCTGGGCACTGTGATGAGGTCAGGTCCCCTTTTTCACTCTTTCAAGGCCTCCTTTGGTCCTCACACCTTTTTTAATAATTGCTTTATTCTTCTCTTTTATTCTTTTCCCAGGAAAATCAAACATTACCTGACCACCTGAAGTGACATTAAATCTCAGAGAAATAGCTGTGTTTTCTGGGCGCAAACTGCCTTTAAAAAGTATATCTGAAACACAAGAGAAGGCCCCTCAAATAACACAATGTGTTCACTAGTTCACCCTTTTCATTAACAAAATAGATTAAATGACTGCAATCAAATCTTCCCCTATCTGCCTGTTTCTCTTTCTCTCTAGCAATGCTAACACTATAACAAATCAAATCTATGCCAATTAACAATGTAATAACAATAAACAGGTTACCATCTCCTCTACATGTTTACATATACATATGTACATAAAACACAGCATTTAACTTATTCACTTTCTCCTAATTTGACTCTCTATAGCTGATTAAATTAAGCTTTGTTGGTCACCAAACATACATATATAACTCAAACTGAGAAAGTTAGGTACTGTGTGCACTGTTTATACTGGGCAGGGTTCTCTAAATACTGAATTTATCATAGCAAACTGTCATATGATATTTGGGAGTTGAAAACTTGAATGTGGTCATATAACCACTGAAATGAGACATCGACTGGTTAAGTTTCAAAAGCCAGCAGAAATCTAACCTCATCATTATTGCAATTTCAGAAGGCTCAAGAGAACTGGTAAATATCAAGTAACCCAGGTACAATACCATCTTTTGACTATATGAAAAAAAAAAAAAAAAATGCTGCAAGTCAGTGCGGCCATGAAAATGTGCATTAAATGAAGCTGACATTTCACTGTGAAGCCTATGACATTGAAAGATTATGACTGAGCTGAATCCCACATGCTCCAATCTTCACTCAAGTCAATTCATGAATACGGACACAAGGAGAATTTGAGTTGTAGTCCTTTAAATATAATAAAGTATAATAAAGTCTTCAAATTTGTAATTCTTGAAAATCCACAGCCTTATTTGTTAAGTACCACACTGATAAGTACCTATTCTTTACACAATGTCATTGTTTATAAAGCATACAGCCTAATCAAGACGTGAATAATAATTCGTCAAGAAGGACACATTATTTGATTGTTTGTACAATGAATTATATTTCCTAAACTGGCCTGCAAAATTGAATACAAAATACCTGTTTGATAAATACCGTATGCTATGAAATTCGAAACTAAAATCTTATATAAAAAATCTGTAAGTAAAACTTGTTTGTGTTGAGTTTATCTATAAATTAATGCAATACATACATACTAATATGTACACATCAACACTTGCCCTACCCAACAACAAAGTCATCCTGAGAAATGAGAAGCTGGATAACAAGTTAACACAAAATTCCTATTGAGTCTATGACACACCTTTGATATGTTCACCTTCATTCTGTGACTTGTATCTTTCAAGTGTTAACTTTGAAAAGAACACAGTAATAATAAAAGCAGTCAATAATGACCCTTTCAAAATCCGATCGTCACGGTTTCCATACACGTTGCCTCTTGTGTTTCATAACAGTGCGTACACATACACACCATCCTTCCTTCTCTTCACATTGTACTTATATTTCTAAAAGGGGGATGTAAACCATACTATAAGATAGTGTCATGTCAACATGCTACAGAATCATTTGTTGAAGAAAGTAATGATCATCACAATAGTTCTTTCTTGACTTCGTTTGAATTCTTAGTGACTTCCACAAACCCAAATTAGAACAAAATGAAATGTCTGACCCATCAAAACTGTGTCTGAGCAAGTGAAACGGAATATAAAATTGAGGACAAAGGCCCAGCAAGCACTGAGACCTATGAGGTAACTTAGTGCCGATACGAAAATAGAGGAAAAAGATTTGAAAGGTGCAACAGGGGGAAAACGTCACAGTTGCAATATGAAACAACTGTTAGGAGAGAGTGGAAAGTAAGATGGAAGAATATGAACAGAAGAAAAGTAAAAGCAGTGAAAGGGGGTTGCAGTTAGATGCACAAGGGACACTGCAAAACACATTAAGTAATGCCTACAGTGAGGTACCAGACAGCACTAACCGCCCTAAAGGGCTGTACAAAGTTGAAATTAGTAACCCTTTCTCAGAAGATAAAATGTCTCCCGAGTAGATCCATTTATGAATTAACTACAGAACTCTATACTTCCTTGCTAACCTTTTACAGTGTCTTGGAACAAGATTTAACTGTAAATAAGACCCGTAATTACTTTATGTAGCAACAAATGGGACACTAAGAAAGGAAATGGAGGGGGGTTTGAAAATGTGTGACTTTATAATGTTGAGATTAAGGGCCAGGGCATGATTGTATCACATATGAGAGAATAGGGGAGAGATATGCATACAGCAGATGGAAAACAGGCTGACATCTTGAAGATTAGGATGGTTTGGACAATGGATGAGATGAGATGAGGAGAAGTTAAGTTGGAAAGCAGTAAATACAGGCATTCCCCGGTTATCGGCGGGGGTTCCGTTCCTACGGCCTGATGATAAGCGAAAATCGGCGATTTATGGTACTTATGGGCCCGATCACTGGATTTTGGCACCAATAACCGGTCAATGGGACCTCCGTTAGATACGTATCGGAGCCAATAACTGTAAATCAGTGCATTATGGCGCCAAAAATATGACAATTTGTCCAAAATTGCATTTTTCCTAACTATACAAACCTGAGGTCCTTTTACAATGGGAAGGTACTAGCGGCAGCTGGATAGGTCGTAAGCTTTCGAACAAGGGGTTCGGTAGTTAACTGCTTGTCCGCAGGCGCGCGCGCGCGACTGGTAGGTAAACAAATCACTTTTGCTTTTGGCCCAAGCAAAAACTGCAGAGTGAGGGGTGGCATGAGGTGGGGTTATGTGTAAAGGACCTCAGGTTTGTATAGTTAGGAAAAATGCAATTTTGGACAAATTGTCATTTGTTCCGACACGGCATACAAACCTTCGGTCCTTTTGTTTTACAATAGGAAGACTCACTTCTTGGTGGGTGGAATCTGAGTCTTTTGTGAACAGACTGGTGTTCGCCCAACCTTGGAAGCCTCCCTGGTCGTAAGAGCGAGGGAGGGATCCAAGCCTCTGTCCGATTGATCGGGTGTGCACCGCAGGATCAATGGTCAGACCTCTGGACCAAGTACTAAGAGAGAGGCAAGCGTATCTCTTCGTACCAGCAAACAAGAACAAGTTCCTATTTGCAAGAGGCAACAACGTTATGGTTTGTCTCTTGTTGGCATCCACTTCCCCCCCCTTGTATGGAGGAAGTGGTGGATATTCGCTCCCCATCCCTAGTGAAAGGGATAGGATGGGGGGCTCTGTCTAGTAGCTCACCGGCATCTCGTCCTTATCCAGCAAGGTGATGACCGTATCCCTCTACCCACAGGTAGAGGGGTGAAAAAGATAGGAAGAGAAGCCAGTCACTCTCTCATTCACTTATCTATTTCTTTTACAGTCACACCACTCGATGCTGTTCAGCCTGCTAGGGTCTGGGTTAGCTAGACAACGTGTTGAGCAGCCACCACGGGTCCTAAGGAAAACGATCCAAGGACCTGTGGGCAATATCCAAAAGGTAGAAGGAGGTGCCAGTGGTCTGGTTGTACCAGACCCCTGCCTTCAGCCTGCGCCACGGAGAAGTTCTTGTGTAACTCGAGGGAGTGTACTTCTAGGTCATCTTGGTGCTGACGAAGAGTCTTCAACACTCCGCCTGGGATGTCGAGTTTCTTCAGAAAAGCGCGGTCGCGCTTTCACAGGACAAAGCAGCATCTCCTTCGCATCGAAGGCGTTGAAGCCCATTAGGGAGGGGATTGTGAAGGACTCTAACCGATCGTCAGGAACCGAAGGGTTCAGAGTCTTCGCTACGAATTCGGTACGAAATCGAGCGTCACGAATCCCCATCCCCTGATGCTTGACTTCGCAGGCAAAGTCATGCAATTACCTCAGAGGAAAAGAAGGGAATTGTCGTATGACCTATCCCTCTTCTCGACTTCGGTGATGTCCTGTACCCATACTGGTCTATCCGTCTGCAGCGAAGTTGTTGTTCTCGGTAGTGGATAGGACACCGACACTCAATGGTGGGTTGTTCCGATGGTAATGGGGTAATCTTGTGACAAGCCGTTAGGACGAAGAAAAGATTGTTATGGAACAACCGAACTAAGTCCACACAGCGAAGTTCGTAACAGACTTGGGCGCTCTGACAGCTGCCTACTGACTGCGTTCGGTAGGAGGCAAGTTGTCCAAGCACCCGAGCAAGTCACGTGACCTTCGCCTTAACAGGGTTATGCCAAGAGACTAAACAAATAATTTGTTCGTCACCGATGCCAGAAGGCAAGGTGATGACTCTCTTAAGGCATGTGCCCACAGGCGAAAGTCAATTGCCTTCTAGAGACCGAGGTCCTTGATGGCAAGATATCTCATAGTATAGTTGATTCTCGGGTAAGGAGAACAACACTATGTGACGTTGAGGACGAAGGTGTACAGAAAATGCAACCTACGTCTTCACAGCTGAACCGAGAGAAGGATTCTCAAGATTCTGAACCTGTGCTACAAAGACTGAGAACGCTAACCGCTATTGATTGCTGTCCGGTGAGGATCGTAGTTGCAATAAAAGCGGAGCGCTTCCAGTAATGAAGACAGGGAACTACTGCCTGAAGAACTGCTTCTCATGGGCTGAACATTTGGAAGTAGAGCTGTCAGGTCGGAGAGTAGGCGATGTCTTCTGACATATCTGTTAATCGGGGCGAGCAATGAAATTGCACACCTACGAATACGAGATATTTTGAAGACAAACTCAGATGTCTGCAAAAATCATTCGCATTATCGCAGTGCGATGCAAGCGGTTGACTAGTACAGACTTCTGTTAACCGTGCGGTAAACAGAAAGATGACAGAGTCCAAGAGATATCTCTGTTGAAAATTCTCGCAATGTCGAAGGCGATGAAATCGAGCGTCACAGCAGTAGATGGTCCTTCATTATTGCGAGAATCCCCGTTAATCAGAGACCTAAGTCCATGATTGTTGGGCAGAGATACGGTTCGGTAGTCAATCCAACCAGGGGAGAGAGACGTAACCGACCGTGCATCTCCGAGACCTAGCTGATACTGAGCCGCTATCAGGCAGTTCAATACGCAGTAGCTCTCGGTGACTCGTCATCCTGAGTTGCCAGGTAATCCATTATTCCACGAAGGAATACGTTTCGGCTAGAACCATCGAGCATAAAGAATACGCTCGAGCAATTATATTTAACCGAAACGGATTTCGGTAAATACAAAAGCTGATTTGGTGTTGTCATGACAATACCAAGTATCTAAAATCGAAACTGATAACTGCTGGGAGGTTGCAGGCAACCCCGAGTTGCAGTTCAATTAACGATACAATTCGTCTCGGTCACAAACCGTAGAGTTAACTAACGGTATGCGCCTACCCCACGGACAATTCAACTGTTAAAGAATCATGTCGCGAGGGTAATATACGTAGTATATTTGTTAGGTTCTGTACCACGACCTCCATCCTAAATTCTTTCCCCTCGAGGAATGAGAATAAGGATTGGAGATCGACCCGCCTTCGTTCTCTTATTCAAGAGAGTGAAGGAGAAGTCTTTCCCCAAAGGAAAGCTTCAATGGTGAACAGAATACCGAAGACGATAGTTCAAGCCAAACTGGAAAGTTCCCGTCCGTTCTTCTCTATTCCAGGCAGGTTTAGCGCCTACTGTGAGATACTCTTCTTTCAGCAGCGGTCTTCTTCCAAAATGCTAGAAATTACAGGAATTCGAGCATAAGCGAGGTTCCCGATTATCGTGTAACAATTATCGGGATTCTCGCTCACTTTGGACCGTGGTCTCGCCTGAGTGTTTGGAGATCGTAAAAAACTCGAACACTCTGAGTGCGCTAGAAAATTCCGTAGAATTCTAAGCACTCTGCGCAAACCCCCACCGAATTCGTCAGACGATATCGGCTGGTGGTCCTCTCGATTCCCGTAGAAATCGAGAAAGGGGCAGGATCCCTCCTCATGACCGGCTTACGTCAGGTAGGACCCGAAGGTCCCCCCCGGTAGCGCAGCCCCTAACGTGGGATCTTACAGAGAAATCTCTGTAGGATCCCTCCCCTTTCCCTCGTAGCCGTAAGGAGAGAGGGAATGGGGGGAGGAATTGGATACTGGCTCGCCTTCCCCCCAGCGGGATCTAGCAGTTGGAGAAGAAAAGGAGCAGCCATCGCCTTACGGCGATGGCCTCTCAGAGCCTGGGAAAACGTATCGTCAGGAGAAAACGTTTTCCCGAGGAGGGTTACGAACTCATTACTGTAGGTAAGTGTCTGCCGCCACTGTGAACGTCGTCTGGGTGGGGCTGATCGACACCTGACAGTAGAGAGCCGATACCGCTCCGACTCATTCCAGTCCTCGTCGAGGTCGAAACCTCAGGAGGACCGAAGGGGTATTTAAATACGGTGTCCGAAGACACGTATAAACGCCTCTGTCGCAGTAGAGGAGGTGAAGTAGCTTGTTCGACCGTCCAGAACTGAGAGAGCCTTCTTGTCCGGAGACGAGAGACTACCTGGTTCAACACAGTCGGCAAGCTCCGATCGCGGCCGACCCACCGTCGATTTGGGTTCCCTCTCGGGCCCCAAAACGACTCGAGCCGAGACGTGGCTCTGCTGGTGGGAGCGGCGATCCTTCCCCGAGGTCATTGTGCTGACGAATCAGCGCCGTAACCTCGGCAAAGTTCCTCTGGATCTCGGAAGTCACAGCATCTTGCAGAGTGGGGACCGTTAAGCCCTTCGAACAAGAGCATATTCCGAGAACCTTCCTCCTAAGAAGGGGGAACAGCGACAGCCCTCTCGGTCTTCCCCATCCACTTGCGCATACGCCCTGCCGGTCCAAGAACCGTGCCTGGCACGTAGGGCGTTGTGGTGGGATCATGAGGGGCGCACCCCTCACGATCACTCCTCAATACCTCGCTCCTCCCGGTGTAACCCGAGGTGGTTGAAGGTACGGGAGAGGCAGACCTGACGCTCCCTCGTTGCTCGCTGGCAGAACCAGCAGGCTTGGAGGGCTGCAGGCGATCGTCAACCCGCGGTGGCGATCGAGCTGCAGGCCTGGTCGAACCGTCTCGCTGTGGAGAACGGCTGGACTGAGCACAGCGGCCCCGATCTCGAGTGTCAGAAGAGCTGGTGCTGGTTGCCGTACCCGGTCGCTTTCTGTGAGAGCGACGGTTAGGCGACCTGCAGGCTCCACTGTCACAGTGAGACCGGTGCTTGTCCTCACGGCACGTCACGTCGCTGGTTCCAGCCGTGGCTGGCACCGGCGAACGGGAGGACCTCTTCCCAGCCTCAGCCCGTGGTCGTCGTGGACCGTCACGTCCCCGGGTAGCCAGCTGTTCGCCGCGAGAGTGAGAGCTGGTCTGGTGAGAGTCGCATGAGCGGCTGTCACCAGTCTTCCGCCCCCGTGCCGTGAACCTGACGCTGAGCGGACTCAGAGGTCTGGTTCCTGGCTGCACGGTCGCTGTAGGCGACCGTACACTCGGTACCTCCCGCGAACGACGAGAGGCCGAGACGGACCCTGATGCAGTGGCAGAACCACTGACACCAGGCGAGGGAGTACCGTTGTTAGCCGGTACCCCTCTGGTCCCCGTAGTCTTCTTCCTTGCGGAAGAAGAGACGGGCCCCGCTCCCGGAGGAGCAGGAGGACCAGCGGAAGGAACCCTCCCGTCCCACCGAGGTGAGACGGGTCCCGAGAAGCTCCCGAGGGAGACTTCTTAGGAGGGAGGAGGCAACCTTCTTCTTCCTCGGCTGTGAAGCCTTAGAAGTCGAAGGGGAAGAGGCGGCAGCCGACGACGATGAAGAAGATGAAGACGACGACGACGACACCTTCCTCCTCTTCTTCGTCAGCTTCCTCAGGACAGACGTAAGATCTGCTATCCAGGGCGGAGCCGGGGCTGCTGTAGCCGAAGCCACAGGGCCCGGACGCACCTGTACAGACAGACCAAAGTCTGGGGTAGTACCACCACGAACAGGGACGACATCAGCAGGTATGGGCATCTCAGGAACAGCAGGCACAGCCAGCACAGCATCGGTAGGGACAGCCAACGCAGCAACGGCAGGGACAGCCAGCGCAGCAACGGCCGGGACAGCCAGAGTAGCAACCTGCATTGGACAGTCAGCCCAGAATCGGACAGGTACGGCAGGCAGCAAACCGGAAACACAGGAAGTGGAGCAGCAGCCAGCAACATCCTGGTACCGGCGGCAGGTCCAGGGGCGAGCTCTAGGGCAGCGGAAGTGTGGTCGCTGCAGCGCGGCAACCACGAGCGGCGGCGGCACGCGCTCGGTACGGCGAACGGCACTTCACAGCGGGTGTAGGCAAGACTGTTACCACGTGAGGCGAGTACACCAGGTGAGGAGGGACGTCGTCACCTGGTTGCGTGGTCACCACTCCATGGGTGACCGCAGTAGGCCCAGACATAGAACCGCAGCCCACCCCTGGACACTAGCACGCCCTGCAAAATGGAAGGACGCCCATACCTCACCAAGGTCCACCCTCGTGGCAGTAGCACCTGCGGAAATAACAGTAGTAGCGATTAGTGGGGGGGAAGTCCCCTCGCGCGGGGGGGGAAGTCCCCTCGCGCGGGGGGGTGAGCCCTCTCCGAACGAGTGGAAGACCCCTAATACAATTGTACATCGGGCACCGAGCGCCCTCCCCCGCGCTCGACGGATCGGCGCAGGAGAAGAACGCCGATAACCTCCCCCCCCCCCCAAGGGGAAGGGCCATCTGTGGGAGCTGAGCGGGGGGGGGGGGTGGGGGGGGGGGGGGGTTCTCGTTCCCCACCCCCGCACAGTACCCATGTACCCAACAACAATATAAGAGCCCGAGAGCAATCGTGCCATCGGCCCGAATGCAAGGGCATAAGGATCAATTCCCTGACTGAGCGGAACTTGAACCAAATAAATATTGATGCAATCAATAATAAGGAATAAAATGAAAATGCATCTTGCATTACGATTCACTTCACAATGAATAAGGGCTCGGATCGAGCGCATTTGCGCCCTCGGTACCGAGCGCAAGGGTGAAAGGATCCATTCCTTACCTTTATGGATCAAGGTTTCTGGAAACCTTGATCCATAATGAATTGATGCAATCAAAAAAAAAATATATGAAAATGAAAAGACTACTGCGCTTGCGATTTCACTTCATACAAATAAAAAGGGGAAGGATCAATTCCCGGGAATAGCGGAAACATTGATCCCAGTAAACAATGCAATCTCAATAAAAAATGAAAATGAAAAAGAACTGCACTTGCGATTTCACTTCATTCAAAAATAAAAAGGGGGAAGGATCAATTTCCGGGTAAGCTCGGACACTGATCCAAAATGAGTATTGCTACAATCAAAATAATATATGAAAATGAAAAAGAATACTGTACTTGCGATTCCACTTCCATACTGAATAAGTTTCCGTGCCGAGCGCATTCGTTCGGCAACGGGCATACAGGTCAAAAAAAAATATAAATGAAAAGACACTTACTTACGATCATCTACACATTTCCAACCCAATCTACGCTCGGAGCGAGCGCTCCCGCCCTCGGCACCGAGCATACACAATACGAGGATCATTTCTGGGAAAATGAATTCCCGCACTTACGCCCTTCAGTCCCGGCACTCGGGTAATCGGAGGGCGTGGTGAAACCAAGATCCTTTAATTCACAATTGAATTCAATGAAATGATTGTACTTACAATTCAGTTTCACTAGATAAATAGAAAAAGAAAAACACAATCATGCGAAAGCAAACGACGATGAAGCGGGCAGAGAGCGATGATACACGTCCACACGCCAGCAGGCCGAAAGCAAAAGTGATTTGTTTACCTACCAGTCGCGCGCGCGCGCCTGTCGGACAAGCAGTTAACTACCGAACCCCTTGTTCGAAAGCTTACGACCTATCCAGCTGCCGCTAGTACCTTCCTATTGTAAAAGGACCGAAGGTTTGTATGCCGTGTCGGAACAACTGTAATTTTTAGTGCTAAACAAGCGCCATGGATCGCCAATAACTGGGGGCTGCCTGTATGGAAGCAGTTAAACTTTAGAAGGATGGCGCATGATGTCATAAGAAAAGGCGTGAACGTAGAAATATTTGATGGGAGCTCAATCAGATAGCATCCAGGATAGAGGAGAGTGGAGAGAGGCAAAATTCACTTCGTGTTGAACCCTATAAATTGATGTGTTTACTTTAACCTATAACGTAGGTATCAGAATGATTATTGTCAGCTTTTCAATCTGCAACAAAATCATTAACTGTGATGATGTTCAACTGTGGAGAACCAGACAATATTTTTGAGTACTTTCTTTAAAAATAAAAATGTAGCATACTGGCACAACGCTGTTGAAAAAGAATCTCCAAACAACAATACTGACTTAAAATAAAAAACTTCAGAAAAACCTTAAAAGTAGTCCTTAACTCGTAAGTACTTACGCTACTCACCTGCGCTTACCCTGTGCTTACATCTCTCTTTTTTGTAAGGTTTAGGGTCTCGCGGCAAGAGGGATGGTGCTCCAACCAAGGTGCCCTAAAGTCGCAGAAGTCTCCGCCGACTTGTGTACATCAACAGAACGTGTTAATATCAAACGAATTTCATAGGTTGTCATAATAGTGCTTGAGCTGTTATTGTTTGCCGCACTTGTTTTTTGCTTCGCCTTTGGTTAATCATGCACTCAAAAAGCTGCTGTAATATTTACATGTAGCTAATCTCATCCCCTCCCCCCAACACGTCCTACCACCCCACCAAAATCCTCCAGATTCAAAATAAAAATATGGGGAAAAGTTTCAAGTCTCTCTCTGAGGATTTTTATTTTCTTCTCTTCTTTTTATTAACTTTAGCTCTCGCCCAAAAGTGGCGAGTGAGCAAGCAAGGCCTTCTGATGTGCCTTCTTCACTTCTCTACTGATTCTATGGACAAGTGAGTCGGAGAAGTGGGTCAACTGAATTTCTGACAAAGGAGAGATAAAATAGAAGGGGGCAGCAGTCATCATGACCTAACCAAGGGTATATCACTTCATGCTTTTACAGAGAATCTACCAGCAAATGACCGAGGCTACCAGTCACTCACCGGCCACTTATATTGTCGCACAGGCGTCCACAGTTACGGCATAATTTTATGAGTTCTTTTTTAAATATTCAGATATCTACCCTCAGGGATTTTAAAGGCAGTGAATTAATATTTAACAATAGCCTACCTAAAGACTTCATTTTAATTTTTTCTGCCCCTAGGTCTCTTCACCTATATGGTAATGACCAAATCTAAATCTCTTCCATATTCCAGTCTACCCTAAGACAGCCTACTGATATGATATTGGCACTATCCTGATTTGAATTTGGTTCATTCTTTTATGAAAATTTAAAATAAAATAAAAAACAAATAAATCTTCAGTTCAGAGGGAAGAGACCCACGAGCCTCCTGAACAAGGAGTAGAAATCAACTATTTTGACTTCCAATACAGTGCTTCATAAGCAAAACAAAAAAAAGGAAACAATATAAAAAAGTACATGTTACATATAAAATAGTAGAAGTACAGTATACTTTTAATCTGTATAAAGACGGTCAAACCTGCATTCATATCCTACCTCACTTATATCCATTCCGACATCGTCGTAGTTCGTGCCAGGATCCCCAGTTTTACAGCTCTGCAGAAAAAAGGGGAAGGTTAGAACTATCACTTGTAAATAAGAAAGCGCTGGTTTACACTACACATTTGTCAAGTACGGTCGATGTAAAGGCTGCATGTTTATATATAATTGGAAATGATACATTTTTATACCGGGATGTTTTTCATACATAATATGATTGTTTTGACGAATCACACTGTCAAGATTAAATGAATTTCTGATAGGTTTATCTCTGATAACAATTCTCTTCTACTTTGGCCAGTAATTCTAAAAGAGCTCTGACAGAAAATATTGTTCATTATATTAAAATTTCTCAACTGAATAAAAATAGAAAAGGGTACGTATATGTAACTGCAGTACAGGCGAAATCTTTTTAAAAAGTTATTATCTTTTGTTCACGTTTATATATTCAACAGAGGGGCAAATACTATAGCCAACGGCCTACGGAGCCTTTGTGTAAAACCATAACACTGACAGTAGCCTAGCCTATATAGGGTAAACAACCGACAGGACTGGCCAACTCACTGACTACCGCATTTGTGGCCACCCTCCGAAAAAGTAGTTTAACATGTCCTGACACTGGAGATGGTCATCAGTCATGAGTTGTTGGTGGTGATAGCAGGAGCTCAAGACCTCTACTCTCCTTTCGAAGTAAGTATTTTCTCCAAAGTTAGAAATTAAGGCCATATTTTAAGACTAAACAGAGGGTAATGAAAAGTGTGGCCAACGAAGTGCACACTACCTCCATGATGCTTTCAAAATTTTTACTTACAACTAAAAATGTTTCGATGATTGACGCCATCTCGATGTTTGCGGAGTCGCTTGTGTCAACAAACTTCCCATTTCCTGTACTAAATCCGCACACCACTTATACCCATACATGCTGAGGCACTTCCATCACAACAATCGTAAACACAACTTCCAACCACTACTTATCTAAGGGAACCACAGCATTCTTTGCACTCTTCAATTGTTTATCAGTGTTACCAATTGGTATGTGTTTACCCTCCAAACTGGGTATAAGACTTACACAAAATCAGGGAAATAAGTGAAATTAGCGTATCTATTTGTAGTATACTATACTGTATACATATTACAGCAATTTTATCATTACTGCATTACTATGACAACTAGAATTCATGGAAACAGTTTGTAAATGCATCGGCGTATGTATGAAGCTCCACTAGATTGGCAACGAAGAGTCATTTTTTTGTTGCGTCGTCTGCTTGCAAGTACATCAGAAATATTCGTAATTTTTCGGGGTTAATTTGGTTGCAAAAAAGGGATAATAGACATGAATTAAATAAAAATTTTGAAGTAACAAAGTAAAGTTAAACTAAATAATGATTAAAGTAAACAATTAAGGGAATAAAGCTTTGCACCTCATACACTGCGTACTCGTGTGCTGCCTGTAACTGTGTTTGTGGAGTGAGCACTTAGGAACCAGGAACAGCAACGTAGTTCAAGTGCTATTTGGGGTGAATTAAGACCAAAACCTGTATAATAACAATCAAATAAGCACTGTGGAGTTTCAGTTGTGATGGCAGTAAGGATAAAACCACCGATTGCAAGGTAAAATGACAATTTGTCGAAAATTGCATTTTTCCTAACTTTACAAACCTGAGGTCCTTTAACAATAGGAAGTAGCTAGCGGCAGCTGGAACGGTCGTAAGCTTCGAACAAGGGGAGAACGGTAGTTAACTGCTTGTCCGATCGTCGCGCGGCGGTAAACAAATCACTTTTGCTTTTGGCCCATGCAAAATACGCAGAGTGAGGGGTGGCATGAGGAGGGACTATATGTAAAGGACCTCAGGTTTGTATAGTTAGGAAAAATGCAATTTTCGACAAATTGTCATTTGTTCCGATACGTAATACAAACCCTCGGTCCTTTAACAATAGGAAGACTCACTTCTTGGTGGGAGGAATCTGAGTCTTTGATGAACAGACTGGTGTTCGTCCATCCCTGGAATGCCTCCCTGGTCGTAAGAGCGAGGGAGGGATCCAAGCCTCTGTCCGATTGATCGGGGTGTGCACCGCAGGATCAATGGTCAGACCTCTGGGCCGAGTACTAAGAGAGAGGCAAGAGTATCTCTTTGGTACTAGCATTGTAAGAACTTTCCTTTACATGAGCAAATGTAAAGTAATGGGTTTGTCTCATGTAGGCATCCTCTTTCTCCCCCTTGTTGGAGAAAGTGGTGGATATACACTCCTATCTCTAGTTAAAGAGATAGGATGGAGCTCTGTTGAATAGCTTACCTGCATCTGACTCCCTTCCAGCGAGGTAACGACCCGTATCCCTCTGCCCACAGGTAGAGGTAGAGAAAGATGGTGAAGAGAAGCCAGTCACTCTCTCTTTATTCGCACATTCATTCTCCCAGTCATACCAGGAATCGATGCTGTTCTGCCTGCTCGGGTGCTGGGTAAGCTTACACAACGTGTTGAGCAGCCACCACAGGTCCCAAGGAAAAAGTATCCAAGGACTTGTGGGCAATATCCGAAGGTAGAAGGACGTGAAGGTGGTCTGGTTGGCCCAGACACCTGCCTTCAGGACCTGCGCCACGGAGAAGTTCTTACGGAACGCTAAGGAGGGTCCGATACCTCTGACTTCGTGGGCTCTCGGTCGGAGCGTACGGATGTCGTTGCTACCATCAGCCCTCGTACGCTCTCCTGATCACCTCACGCAGCCAGAAAGAAAGCGTGTTCTTGGAAACTTCTTTCTTGGTAACCCCAGTGCTAACGAAGAGGCGTCGACACTCAGGCCTGAGATGTCGAGTTCTCTTCAGATAGCGCCGTAGCGCCCTCACAGGACAAAGCAGCATCTCATCCGCATCGTTGTCGGTGAAGTCCAGAAGGGAGGGGATCGTGAAGACTCGAACCTGTCGTCAGGGATCGACGGATTCTGAGTCTTAGCTACGAAGTTCGGGACGAAATCGAGCGTCACAGATCCCCAGCCTCTGGTGTGTTTAACATCATAAGAAAGGCCATGTAGTTCCCCTACTCTCTTCGCCGATGCCAGGGCCAGCAAGAAGAGGGTCTTGAGAATCAGATCCCTGTCTGACGACTCTCGGAGTGGCTCGAAGGGTCTTCGAGTCAAACTCCTAAGTACGAGAGTCACATCCCACGCAGGGGGCCTGAGTTCCCTGGGTGGGCAAGACCTTTCAAAGCTCCTCATTAGCAAGGAGATCTCGAACGAATTCGAGATGTCCAGTCCCCTCAGTTTTAGGACGAGCGCCAGTGCTGCTCTATATCCTTTAACTGTGGGTACTGAGAGGAGCTTCTCTCGGCGAAGAAACACGAGGAAATCCGCTACCTGCTGAAGAGTGGCTCTGAGAGGAGACAGACCCTGTCTACGACACCAACCACAGAAGACGGCCCACTTCCCCTGGTACACAGCTGCAGAGGACTGTCGGACGTGTCCAGCCATCTCTGTTGCTGCGCTACGAGAAAAGCCTCTCGTTCGCAAGAGATGGTGGATAACAGCCAGCCGTGAAGTTGAAGGACTGGACTGCTTGGTGGTACCGTTCTACGTGTGGCTTGGGCTAGAAGGTTGTGCCAAGTGGGTAGCTCTCTCGGTTCGTCCGCAAGAAGAGCCAGCAGGTCCGGATACCAAACGGCTTGAGGCCGTTTGGGAGCCACCAGGATCATTCTGAGATTGGGAGTGACCAGCGCTCGACTGATCACTTCCGAATCAAGACAGAAGGGAGGAAAGGCGTAAGCGAAGAGGTTGTCCCAGGGGTGTTGGAGAGCGTCCTCTGCAGCTGCCCATGGGTCCGGCACAGCTGAAAAGAAACCTGAAGTTTTCTGTTGTGCCGGGTGGCGAACAGGTCTACGACCGGTCGCCCCCACAGGTTGAAGAGCCTTTCCGCTACGTCTTGGTGTAGAGACCATTCGGTCCCTATCACCTGATCCCGACGGCTGAGCTTGTCTGCTACTACATTCCTCTTGCCTGGAATGTAGCGTGCTGACAGCTCTATCGAGTGAGCCGTGGCCCACTCGTGCACCTGCACCGTCAACTGATGGAGCGGAAGAGACACTAGCCCCCCCTGCTTGTTGACATATGCCACTACTGTGGTGTTGTCGCACATCAACACCACTGAGTGTCCCACCAAGCGGTCCTGAAACTCCTTGGAGAGCGTTGAACGCCGCCTTGAGTTCCAGGACATTGATGTGAAGGTGCTTTTCGTGATGGTCCCACACACCTGCAGTCAGCAACTCCTCCAGGTGTGCGCCCCATCCCTCGGTCGATGCGTCTGAGAACAGAAGCATCTCCGGGGGGGGGAGTGCATATGGGCACTCCTCTTAAAGAGGTTCTTGTCGTCGAGCCACCAGGCTAGGTCCTGCCCTCACCTTGTCCGTGATAGCCACGGGAAAGTAAGGAGGATCCTTGGCCTGAGACCAACTCTCCCTTAGTCTCCACTGGAGAGACCGCAGGTGAAGACGCCCGTGAGGGACTAACTTCTCGAGTGACGACAGATGGCCGATCACGACTTGCCATTGCTGTGCTGCCTGTTCCTGCCGAGACAGGAACCGGCCGGCTGCCTCCCTGAATTTGCTGATACGCAAGTCTGCGGGAAAGACCTGCCCTGCTACCGTGTCTATCAGCATACCCAGGTACTTCATCTTCTGCTTGGGTTTCGAGATCGGACTTCTCGTAGTTTATCACGATCCCCAGATCGCGACAAAACTTGAGGAGTCGATCTCTGTCCTGTAGCAACTGTGAGCGGGAGCTCGCCAGGACTAGCCAATCGTCGAGATACCTCAGAAGACGTATCCCGTGCGAATGGGCCCAAGCCGACACCAGAGTGAACACTCGCGTGAACACCTGTGGGGCGGTTGAGAGACCGAAACAAAGTGCCCTGAATTGGTACACCGTCCCGTCGAAGATGAAGCGGAGGTACTTTCTGGAGGACTGATGGATGGGTATTTGAAAATACGCGTCCTTCAAGTCCACTGAAAGCATGAAATCGTTCCCCCTGATCGAGTCGAGCACCGAGCGTGCCGACTCCATCGTGAACCGCGTCGTGCGAACGAAGCGGTTCAGGGGAGAGAGGTCTATCACCGGACGCCAGCCCCCCGATGCCTTCTCCACTAGGAAGAGGCGGCTGTAAAAGCCCGGTGACTGGTCCTCCACGATTTCTACAGCTCGTTTCGCCAGCATGGTCTTGATCTCCTGTCGAAGAGCGTTGTCCTTTGCTGATCCCCGGACATAGGTCTGTAGGTGGACCGGATTGGAGATGAGGGGGGGCCGAGACTCGAAGGGTAGTAGATATCCCTCCCGAAGGACGTCTACTATCAGTTCTCGGCGCCGTAGCGCTGCCAAGTCGCCCAATGGCTCGCTAGGCACCCCCCCACTTCCGGCAGCAGGTGAGGGGGAACGCCGTCCCTAGCGTTTCCCACCTCGTTTCGACTTCTTTCCAGCACCCCCTCGGGGAAAGGAGGGCTGGGAGGAGGGCTGGTTGCGGCCTCCTCTAGCAGAAGTTGAAACAACAGGAGTCTTCACACGGGGTTTGGACGGTGCAACCGTCTTCGCCGCCGTGGAAGCGCTAGCCAAGCTCTTTGGTTTGGCCGCAGTCGCTCGAGATTGCCCAGTAACCTTCGAGACTGCCTGGTGAACTAAGCGGTCACTCTCGTCAGTGCGCCGCCTTTCCACCGCAGCGTCCACCATCTCTCCAGGGAAGAGAGCTGGGGAACTCCTAAGAGGTCCATTTCGAAGCCCGAGTGCCGCCTCACACGCCCGGCCCCCTTGGTCACTCGGGTAAAGGACTGCGTCCCTACGTCGAAGAACCAAGTTGGCCCACAGGTTAGCAGTCTGATGGGCGAGGTAAGAGGTTGCTCTTCCTCCAGACTGGCACAGTCTCCTAAAAGAGCGTCGTCTTCGAGAGCAGAGCTCCCAGAGCCGGCCGCTACTTTGGATATTGTGAGGGACCACAAATCCAACCAGGAAACTGCCTGGAATGCTGCCATAGCGGTAGATTCCAGGGCAAGTGCCTCCTGCTGCGAGAACCATAGGTTCTCCGACAGGAGCTGCTGCAGGGACACACCTGGAGTCAGCCTCGCTAACTCCGGGTTAACCTGTTTCGGCAGTATCGGGTCTTCCGAAGGCACGTAGAATCGCCTCTGCCGCTGTAGAGGAGGAGGAAGCAGCTTAGAAGACCGTCCGGACTTTAGCGAGTCCTCCCGTCCTGAGACGAGATTCTCCACCTGATCCAGGACCGAGTCTGCAAGCTCAGATCGCGGTAACCCCACCATCATTTTGGGCTCCCTCTTGGGACCCCAAAATGATTCGAGCCGGGACGTGGGCTCTGCCGGTGGTAGCGGCGATCCTTCCGCAAGGTCATTATGCAGACGCATCAGCTTAATGACCTCCGCAAAGTTCCTCTGTATCTCGGGAGTTACAGCGTCTTGTGGAGTAGGACCGTCCATTCCCCTCCAGCAAGAGCATATCCCGCGATACTCCTCCTTCAGAAGGAGGAACAGCGACAGACCCCTGACGGTCGCCTCCAACTACTTGCGCGTACGTTCTGGTCGGTCCTAAAACCGTGCCTGAGCCGTACGGCGTCATAGCTGGGTCACGAGCGGCGCACCTCTCGTGATCGCTCCTCCCGGTATAGCCCGAGGAGGTTGAAGGTACGGGAGAGGCAGACCTGACGCTCCCCCCTCGCTCGCTGGCAGGACCAGCGTGCGTGGAGGGCTGCTGCTGATCGTCAACCCGCGGCGGTGACGGTCGAGCAGCAGGCCTAGCCTTGCCGCTCGCCTGGGGCGATTGGCTCGGCTGAGACAACGTCGAGACCGATCTCTAGCGTCAGGCGAGCTGCCGCTGGTCACCGTCTCCGCCCGGTCCCATCGGGAGCAGCGGACGGGTGACCTGCTAGGCTCTCTGTTCGCGTCGAGACCGGCCAGCGTCCTCTCGGCGCTCGAGCCGCTGGTACCAGCCGTGGCTGGTACCGGCGGCCGCGCGGGACTCCTTCCTCGCCTCAACCCCATGGCCGGTCAGCGACCGTCACGTCAGCCCGAGCAGCCAGTTGATCGCTGCGAGAGCGTCCACTGGCCTGGCGAGAGTCGTGTGCACGACTCTCGCCAGTCTTCTGCTCCGCGCCGCTGTCTTGACGGCGAGCGAGCTCGGGCGTCAAAACTTTGGCTGGACGGTCTTCTTTGGAAGAGCGTCCACTCGGTGCTTCTCGCGAACGAGAAGCGGCCGAGACGGAACCTGGTTTAGCGGCAGAACCGCTAACACCAGGTGAGGACGCACCAGCCGAGGCTGGTGCACCTCTGGTCCCCGTCGACTTCTTCTTTGCAGAAGAAGTGACGGGCCCCGTTCCCGAAGGAACAGGAGGACCAGCAGAAGAGCTCCCCAGCTCGCCTGTGCGAGCCGGGCCCTTAGAAGATCCCGAAGGAGTCTTCTTAGGGGGGGAGGAGGCAACCTTCTTCTTCTTCGGCTGTTTAGCTTTAGAAGTCGAAGGGGAAGGAGAGGCAGCAGACGACGAAGAAGACGACGAAGACGACGACGACACCTTCTTCCTCTTCCTCTTCTTCTTCGCCAGGCTCCGCAGGACAGACGTCAGGTCTTCCATCCAGGAGGGAGCCGGGGCAGTTGCCGAAGCAACAGGGCCCGACTGCACCTGTCCGGAAAGACCTGAGACTGTGACAGCACCACCAACAGCAGGAACAACAGGAACAGGTCCAGGAACAGCAGGAACGGCAGGAACATCTGAAAGTGAATGAGCAGCAGGCACCTGATCTGAAAAGGAATGAGCGGCTGGGACAGCAACAGGTACGGCAGGCACGGCAGGTACCACAGGAGAGCCAGGCGTCCTGTCGGCAGCTACCGTCATCCTCGGCACTGGCGGCAGGTCCAGGGGGGTACTCTTTGGGCAGCGGAAGTCCGGGGTCGGCAATACAAAGAACCCAGGTGGCGGTGGCACCGTCCTCTTTGGCACGGCAGGAATTGGTTTCTGGATTGCAGCCGTGGGTGTCACCGACATAACATGTGGTGTATACACCAGATGCGGTGGCATCTCATATGCTGGTGTCGAGATTGTGGTTGTTGTAGTGGTTACCGCACCATGAGTGACCACTGCCGACCCCGCCAACCGCTGAATCAACCCCTGTATGCTCGGCACTCCCCATGCCCTGCAGTCCCAGCGACTCCCACACCTGTCCCAGGTCGTCCTTCGCTGATGGCACACCTGCGGAAGCAACAGTCGGGTTAGTTAGAGGGGCTTCCTCGCGCCTGGGGGAAGAAGAACCCCCCCCAGAGCGGACGGAAGACCCCGAGTACAACTGGACGTCCGGGTAGCGGGCGCCCTCCTCCACACTCGACGGATCGAGAGAGGAGAAGGACTCCGCTACCCCCCCCCCGCAGGGGAAGGCGCGAAACGTGGGGGCTGGCCGGGGGGCAGGAAAGAGGACGAAGTGTCCGTTACCAAAGGAGTCACTGGACTTTTCCGATGACTTCTTCGGGCGGCCCTAAGTCTCTTCCTGCCCTCGTACAGCACCCACTGCGCCTCGGACCAATGCATACACGTTACACAGGGCTCGTTGCGGGAGCACTCTCGCCCCCGACAACGAGTACAAACCTCGTGAGGATCTACATCAACAAACGATCTGAATCCTCCACATCTACGCCCCTCCAGCCCGGGACACACTCTACGGGCGACCGGGGGGCGTGGTGAAATCTCCATTTCTTCTTCACTCATCATAATGATTAACAAAAGAAATGCAAAGTACTTACAATCACTCTGATTTATACAGAAAGAGAGGGCAAATACTCAAACTCAAAGCAAACGACAAAGCGGGCAGAGCGATGACGAGCACGTCCTATCCACACACGGCCGAAAGCAAAAGTGATTTGTTTACCTCCCAGTCGCGCGGCGCGCGACGATCGGACAAGCAGTTAACTACCGTTCTCCCCTTGTTCGAAGCTTACGACCGTTCCAGCTGCCGCTAGCTACTTCCTATTGTTAAAGGACCGAGGGTTTGTATTACGTATCGGAACAAAATGAATTTCAGTTCAAACCATGACCCCAGGAATGAAAAAGTTTCATACTTTCACTAATATAGGCAACAAAATGTTGTTTTATTGTGCTGATTACAACTGCAATCTTGAGTAAGATCAATAAACGCTACATATAGTATACGCTAACACTGTTCAAATGAGTGCTGGTAAGGCTGGGAAAGATGGTGGATTGTCTGTGGTTAGAACAGTCAGTCACGCAACTGCTGCCATATTGGATTTCAAAACTGCCTTGATAACATATTTTACGAAGAGCTCACACGCTTATTTTAGTTCGTATGGGGCTTTCGTATACTATCACATCATTTTGACGAACCTTCAATCTTTAGAATGGTATACTTAACGATGTAATTGTATTCTTGTTTCACCAATTAAATATCAAGTGAATAAGGCCGAGCCACACGATGACGATGGATCAACTGCGGTTGTTTACCCTATACTGCCTAAGTATGTTGCCTGGACTATATCACAGCCTAACCTGAGGGGGGCAGGCTATGTAGAAGTGTGTGTCTCTGTCATTAGCTTTAGTTCCCTGGTTTACAGCTACCGTTGTCATACCAAGGACACACAGCCAAACTGAGGGGGCGGTTTAACTGTTTTTAATCTGGCCTAGGCTACTGGTTAAGATCACTACTACCTACTATCTGCTATAATAAAGACAAACTAATGCAATTTTCTAAAAAATAAGCATTAGGAAATATCGAATGGCTGGCCTCTACCATAGTGCAACCACTTTCAAGAAAATCGGAAATTATGGCCTTAATTTGCGACTTGGAAGAAAAACCTTAACTCGAGAGGAACGTAGAGGTCTTGAGGTGTTGCTTCGACATTTGGTATTTTACCCTAACCCTCACTGTCCGAGGTAATGTGCGCTAATGCATATACCCATAACTCGGCTAAATTTAAGGATGGCCAATTTTGAAAATAAAAAACAAAAAACTCATCAATGGAAAGAGGAGGATACGCACAAGAGAAAAAATTATAAAAGCCTATAGCCTGAAGTGCGTGTAGCCCAGACATTAGGCTAATCAAAGAGCGACAACTTTAAATCAAGCAACGAAAAGCGACTTATAAGCACATGAAGGCCTAAAGTGAGGTTAAAATAATACCCATGCTGAAATCCACAGCAAAAAGAAAAGCTTCAAAACGACTTGGCATCCCACATATGGACCTCAATATGTAATTGCGACAGATTTGAATTAGTAAGCGACACAAAACGACTCGTAATGGCACGGTGCCCTAAATTACGGTAAAAATAAGCTTAAAATACCCCCCAGAGACAAATACAAATATACTTTAAATACGACTTGGCATCCCCCCTATGGGTACGCTATGATGGACGTCGATCAAATGGAGACAAATTTCCATTAGAATAATTGTAATATTTACATCGCAAGCGACACAATACGGGAAAAACAACATCTCAGGGTGACAATGGTATGAACTAGGTAAAAAAAAGCCTAAAGTATCCCAAAGCGACACAAACAGAGGCCTGCAAAATACGGCGACCGCCGAAGCGTACACAACGAACACAAAAGGCAGCGACGACTTTCGCTGAAACGACCCCCAAAAACGACGGCCGGGACTCTATAAACCTTACTTTATTGGCAGGCGCTTCGTTCCCTGACTCGTCGTCGTCACTAGAATAGGACTGTAAGGCGTTCATTATAAAATGCGACGACGAATTCCTGTCATGGAGACTACGAGACTTTTGACGTAAACAGATGATTCGGCAAAATGGCGGACGACGAAGGTCTTCGGTTGCTGGCGCCGAGGCTGTCGAGGAGTGGCTACGAGGGAGCGTCTAGTCGACATTTTGAAAAGAGGCAGAGTGGTATATTTTTGCTCTATTGTTTTTTTTATATAGATTTATGGGGGATTTTGTTCTTGGTGTGTGTGTGTGTATAAATGCTCAAAAAATGTTTTTTTGAATTAGCATCATAACAGAGATTTCAGTTTTAGATACGTAAGACGTCATGAATAAACACAGTCTCCCCTGGAATGTATAAGACTATGCCTCTTTTCTTACGTTAAAAAGAGTCAGGGTTTGATTTCATCGATTTTTACTGATTTCTGTTTTTGTTTTTTGTTTTTATAATCTGTCTCTAAATATTTGAAAATGTTTTAAGCATTCGTTTTATTACATTCATGGCGTTTTCAGTTGGGTAAAGCTTAATAAATATAGTCTCTCTTCAGCCATGATCAATTGTGCTACTTTTAGACAAGTTTACAAAGTTATGCTCCTTTTTTATAGAAAAAAATTTGCATTGTTTTTTCTCAATTCCTAAGGATTTTTTGTGACTGGGTCTTTATAATGTATGTTGAAAGGTTTAAATTTTTTGTATAATCGTTTCATGACAGTTATGGCGGTTTAAGATACATATAAAGTCATAAAGAAATATAATCTCTCTGGCGGTCTGGTCGCCATATTCAAAAGAGAGTTGGTGATGATTTTACCGCTGTTTATGGATTTTTGGGGAATTTTGTTTCATTTTATATATATATCTATAAAAGTCGAAAACATATTTATAATATCTTTATAACATACAAGACTTTTAAGATACGAGAACTGTCACAAATACACATTCTTTTTTTTATGTTTGTAAAAGATTTCAATCCTTTTTCACGTATTTTCATAACATTTTTGGGATCTTGGTTTATGTAATTAATGCAAAAATATCAAATAACGTTTTCGTAGTCGCATCATAACAATTATGGTTGTTACAAGTATGTAGTATGTCATAACTACCCACATTCTCTCTATCTATAGGCCTATAACTAGACTATGCCTCTTGGCACAAGCCTAAAAATTATCATCACATAGTCCTATGTGTCTTCTTAGTTTTGTATTAAAGTAAAGCAAACTTTCTTTGAATGTCGTGTTTAAGCTTTTACTTAAAGATAAACAGCATAATTAAGTAAGGAGGTTTTTGATTGATTTGATTTAACCGTTTTTATCTGTTTTAATTGACTCATACGGTCAGGGAGGCGAATCAAACTGTCTATCTGTCCGACTGCCTATCTCTCTTTCTCTCTCTCAGTCTATCCTGTCTCACTTCGCTTTCTGTCTGTATGTCTGTCTATAAATAGGCCTTTAACCAACGCCTCCACTCTCTCTCTCTCTCTCTCTCTCTCTCTCTCTCTCTCTCTCTCTCTCTCTCTCTTACACGAAACACAAATTATAAAAGTGCCACTTGCAACGATAGCTACCACCCACACCCACGATAGCAATCCATCAGGCAACCAATTATAAGCAATTAAGCAATCAAGTGAGCCCTTTCTCCTCTCCTCCCGCTCAAGCAAGCAGCCAAGCAGCCACCAGGTGAAGTAGACAAATCAAAAGACAAGACAGGACAAAGGACCTTTCCCTCCCGCCGAAGGAGGAGGCGGCAAGTGCGTGCGAGGAAGCTATTAACCCGTGACGTCACTCGACACCTCCGGCGTCATCATGGAATTTATCGTTAGGGCGTCATCAACGGCTTCTTCTTCTTCCTCCTCCACGCTCCTCCTGGTCGTAAGGAGGGGCCTCCTCACTCCTCCTCATTCCTCACCTCCTCAGAGCATCGGTAGAAAACGTTCCCTTGAGAGGATTGTCACACGTCAATCACCCTGTGCGGAGTTTGTTTATGGGCTTATTTTCTCTCTAAATTCCCTCCAAAGGGAATTACTCCCACCGTAATCACGCACACACACATACACACATGCATACACGCACACATGAACACGCCCGCGAGCGAGCGAGCGCGCAAACTCCAACAAAAAGAATGAGGTAACCTAAAACAATAGCCAACGAAGAAGGATATAGACCTAGGCCTATTCCCGTTCAAACAGATGGATCTCTCTAATTCTGATACATTCCGATAAGGCTGAAAGACTCTCTCTCTCTCTCTCTCTCTCTCTCTCTCTCTCTCTCTCTCTCTCTCTCTCTCTCCTACGAAGGGAGGGTATAGGCCTAAGACCATGACTGTTCGAACAACGATGTATTTGTCGAATTCTGATACGTTTTAGCAAGGCTGGAATAGACCCATGCTCAACTCTCTCTCTCTCTCTCTCTCTCTCTCTCTCTCTCTCTCTCTCTCTCATCCAATTTTCTCCGACGGAAATTATGTCTTTGGCCTTCCGTAAATCAAATAGTAGGTTAAAAAAAAAAACAGCTTGAAATAGGCCTATGTAACTGTCACGGTTCAACCTCCATTGGTCTCGGTAACTTTTATGTGTTTTTGAATAAATGTTTTGTTTCTTTATGATGTAAGAAGGCAAAATATGCATTTAAAAAACTTTACTGAGCAAGTATTACGATAAGTGATCAGAATTAGCGAGATTAATATTTTACTTAACGAAAGAAATTAGAGTAATTCCATTTTCTTTGAAACGATTCTCGTATTGCAGAAAATGTATCATTATTTAATGTTAAGTACTTTACTTAGTAAGTAATAAAATAAGTAAAAAGCATAAAAGAAAGATACGCACACACACATAATATATATATATATATATATATATATATATATATATATATATATATATTATGTGTGTGTGTGTGTGTGTGTCACTTAAACACGACACGAGTATTGTCTTAAAAATCAGACAGATTAAGCCACAAATATATAGGCCTACGGAGAGAGAGAGAGAGAGAGAGAGAGAGAGAGAGAGAGAGAGAGAGAGAGAGAGAGAGAGAGAGAGGCTACTTACTGTGGTCCCGCGGACCAACTTTATGTGACGTTTAATATCCAGGGCCTTCCATTTGGGACCCACATTAAGACTCATGATGTAGGCTCGTTCCAGGAATGCAGAGAGAGAGAGAGAGAGATGGGCAAGTCTGACCTTGGGGGTTGGTCCTTACATAATTTTGGCGCAATTGTTTTTCCCGTTAGGCCATGACGAACGGAGATGAGAGTTGGGCCATCATCTCTCTCTCTCTCTCTCTCTCTCTCTCTCTCTCTCTCTCTCTCTCTCTCTTTCAACAAGGACACCAAAGACAAAAATTCTGGTGGAGTAATTATTTTTCTGCTGTGTTCCGCTAAGTTGGTCTACGGAATTCCAAGGCGTCTTAATAATAATAATAATAATAATAATAATAATAATAATAATAATAATAATAATAATAATGGCTACAGAGGGGAGAACTCAAGCGGGAAACAGAAGGAATGATAACAGCGGCACAAGATCACAGGCCCTAAGAACCAGATAATGTTCAAAGAACGATAGATGGAAATAACATCTCACCCATATATGCAGGAAGTGCAATATGAGAAAAACGAGACCATAAACCACACACAGCAAGCAAATGTCCGGCTCTTGCGCGGAACCAGTACGAAAAGAGGCACAATTCAGTGGCAAAAGCCCTCCACTGGAGCCGGTGCAAGAAACACCACCTACCTTGCAAGTAATAAGTGGTACGAGCACCAACCTGAGGGAGTGATAGAAAACGATCAGGCAAAGATCCTCTGGGACTATGGTATCAGAACAGATAGGGTGATACGTGCCACTAGACCAGACGTGACGTTGATTGACAAAACCAAGAAGAGAGTGTCACTCATTGATGTCGCGGTACCATGGGATACCAGAGTAGATGAGAAAGAAAGAGACACTGATAAGTATCAAGACCTGAAAATAGAAATAAGACGGATATGGCATATGCCAGTGGAAATTTTACCCATAATCATAGGGACACTATAGGAGGCACGGCCTCAAGATCCCTGAAAAGGAACCGATACGGGCTGCTCTACGAGCAAGAGCCCGTGAGGCACAAGACCAGCTTAATCTTAAACAACAACAACAACAAAGGAACCTGGAAAAACTATAGGGGCTGAAGTAACACAGCGCACATAGTAAGAAAAGAGATGGACTCCTATAAAGAGGCAGGATGCAACCCGGAACCCCCCACGCTATAAATACCACCCAGTCGAATAGGATGACTGATAGAGCAAAAAAAAAAAATAATAAATAAATAAAAAAAAATAATGATAATAATAATCCAAAGAAACCTCATAATCACATGAGTTAATAAAATAAAATAGAAAAGTAAATCCACAATAATATGTCTGTAACAAGATCAAACAGACACATTATTGTGGATTTATTTTTCCAATAATAATAATAATAATAATAATAATAATAATAATAATAATAATAATAATAATAATAACAAAATTATGGAATTTTTTAGCAATATTTAGTAAATAAAATGTTAATAATGATGAAAATACCTTTGGAATTTATGAAGAATCATAGGATACGGTTATATTGTAGTTCATCTTTGTATAATGTATATTATAAAGCGAGAGAGAGAGAGAGAGAGAGAGAGAGGCCAAACCGTGAGAGAAGACAGGGCAGGGCATTACTGAGAGAGAGAGAGAGAGAGAGAGAGAGAGATGGGAAAAAGGGTTGCAAGCGGTTTTTTGGTGTGGCACCTCTCTCTCTCTCTCTCTCTCTCTCTCTCTCTCTGCTTCACACAACCATCGCCACTACTGAGTCAAGTCAGTATAGCGTCGGCTGTGGTACCGTTGAGACGTCACGCCGGCGTCTCTCTCAATCTCTCTTTGCCGAGTCTTTTTTCACAGCTCCTTAAACCCCCCTCCCTCCCACCCCTCTCTTCCCCAACTCCAAACTCCCCCTTTTTCTCTCAACTACCACTAACTACCTCCATCTCTCTCTATCTCTTTCTCGAATACCCTTAAAAAATATTAGAGGCAGATCTTGCCCCCCTCTCTATCTCTTATCTCTCTCTCTCTCTCTCTCTCTTTCTCTCTCTATCTGTCTATCTCCTTCTCTCGTTCGGACTAAGTATTATCTCATCAGATTATTTTGGGCTATTTCTCTACATGATATTGGAAGACTACTGCAAATTCTACTTCCTCTTCTTCTCCGATTCGACGATCAAGACTTGTTGCTTGTAAGTCTGGACGATTTTATATATTTAAATTTGGTCGATTTTCTATGCATTAAAAAGTAAATTTGGTTGATTTTTTCATAATGAAATTTGGTCGATTTTTTTATGCATCAAAACGTCTGGATGATTTTTTGTTCATATTGAAATTTGGTCGAATTTTATATGCATTAAAAAGTAAGTCTGGATGATTTGATTTTATATTGAAATTTGGTCGACTGATTATGCATTAAAAAGTAAATTTGGTTGATTTTTTTCATATTGAAATTTGGTCAGTTTTTTTATATCAAAAAGTAAATTTGGATGATTTTTTAGTATTTAAATTTGGTCGATTTTTTTTATAAAATAAAAAGTAAGTCTGGATGACTTTATATAGTGGAATTTGGTCGACTTTTTATGCATTAAAAAGTAAATTTGGATGATTTTTTTTATATTTAAATTTGGTCGATTTTTTATGCATTAAAAAAGTAAGTCTGAATGATTCTTTTCATTTTTAAATTTAGTTGATTTTTTATGCAGTAAAAAGTAAATTTGGATAATTTCTTTGTATTTAAATTTGGTCGACTTTTTTATTTATTAAAATGTAAGCCTGGATGATTCATATTTAAATTTGGTCGATTTTTTATGCATTAAAAAGTAATTTTGGTTGATTTTTTTATATTTAAATTTGGTCGATTTTTATGCATTAAAAAGTAAATTTGGATTATTTTTTATATTTAAATTTGGTCGATCTTTTCATGCATTAGAATAAATCTGGATGATTTTTTTTATATTCAATATGGTTGATCTTTTTAGTCACTAAAAAGTAAATCTGAATGATTTTTTATATTTAAATTTGGTCGATCTTTTTATGCATTAAAAAGTAAACTTGGACGATTTTTTATATATTAAAAACTACATTTTGAACATTTTTCATGTATCAAAAAATACATTTGGACGATTTTTTAAATGTTTAGAGCTAAATTTCGATAATTTTTTAGATATTATGAAATACGCTTTGATAATTTTATATATATTAAAAAGTAAATTTGGACGATTTTTTATATACTAAAACTTAAATTTGGACGATTTTCAATATATTGAAAAGTAAATTTTGTCATTTTTATATATCCGGAAATCAATTTTCATAATTGTTTTTATATATTAAAAAGTAAATTTGGACTATTTTCAATATTTTAAAAAATAAATTTGGTAATTTTTTATATATTAAGAAATACATATTGATTATTTCCATATAAATTAAAAAGTAAATTTGGACGACTATTTATATAAAAATAAAATTTTGATAAATTTTTATAAATTATATTAAAAAGTAAATCTGGACCATTTTCAATATATTAAAAAGTGAATTTGGTCATTTTCTTAAATGTTTAAGGGTAAATTTGGTCATTAAAAAATAAAATCTGGATAATTCTTAATATATTAGGAATTAAATGTACTAATATTTTATATATTAAAAATAAAATTTGGATGATTTTCTATATATTAAGAATAAAATTTGCAATTTTCTGTATATCAATAGCAAACTTGGACGATTTCTAATGTATTCAAAATTAAGTCATGATGATTTTTTTATATTTTAAGAATGAAACTTGTTAATTTCTAATACAAAAATAGCAAATCTGGACGATTTTATATATATATATATATATATATATATATATATATATATATATATATATATATATAAAATTAGTCATGATGACTTTTTACATTTTGAAAAATAATTTTGGAAAATTTTATATACGGAAAAGCTTATTTTTGGAAAATGTTCCATATTAAAATTTATATTCGTATCTCAAACACACACATCATTTCCTGTCTCTTCAAAATACGTCTGTTTAAATCCCTCAGCTTTATTGAAATTCAAAATTTAGCAATTTTTAAAAGAATTTAAATGACCTGTGCAATTTTGCCATGACCTGGTGAAAATAATTTTTTTTTATTTGAAAAGAATATGACCTGTGCATTTTGTCATGACCTCGTGAAAAGGGAAAAAAAATTTTAATAAAAAAAGAAAAATAAAAGATTGATATGACCTGTGCATTTTGTCGTGACCTGGTGAAAATATTTTTTTTTTCAATTTTCAAAAATTGATATAGCCTGTGCAATTTTCCATGACTTGGTGAAAATCCTCATTCGTTTTAATTAGGAGAAAAAATTATATGAACCACTGCAGTTTGTCATGACCTGGTAAAAATCGAAATTTTTTTAATCTTAAAAAATTTATATGACCTGCGCATTTTGTCATGACCTGGTAAAATCAACATTTCCTTAATTTTCAAAAACTGATATGACCTGTGCATTTTGTCAAGACCTGGTAAAAATCAACAATTCTTTAATTTTCAAAAACTGATATGACCTCTACATTTTGTCATGACCTGGTGAAAATCAACATTTCCTTAATTTTCAAAAACTGATATGACCTGTGCATTTTGTTAAAACCTGGTGAAAATCAACATTTCCTTAATTTTCAAAAACTGATATGACCTGTGCACATTTTGTCATGACCTGGTGAAAATCAACAATTCCTTAATTTTCAAACACTGATATGACCTGTGCATTTTGTCATGACCTGGTAAAAATCGACATAAGCAAAAGTATTTCCCAGACAGAAAATAGTTGATTTGTGATGTCAAGGACTTTCTGAATGTAAATGAACATGTATTTACATTCTTCAACATTCTTGAATGTTGTGATATGATATAAATCTCTTTAACAAAAAAATATTTTTCTGAAGATTCATCTACGTGAACAAGGACTAAAATAAAAACAAATACAAGACAACAGTAAAAGGAAAAAAATTATATAAAATTAATAAAAATGAACGATTGGACATTAAGATTAAATTCTAGAGCCTTATGGACTGCAGGGAGATTAAAGGAAATGAAAATAATTTCATGAATCAAAATTCTCCTTCTTGAATAGTGCCATTTCGTTCACTCACAAATGACAAAACCAAAATCATCGAGTCAAAAAATCATTCAATCACAAAATAATTGAGTTAGAAAATCATTCATTCACAAAATCATTGAGTTAGAAAATCATTCAATTACAAAATCATCGAGTTAGAAAATCAATCACAAAATCATTAGGTTAGAAAATGATTGAGTTAGAATATCATTCAATACAAAATGATTGAGTTAGAAAATCATTCAATCACAAAATCATTAAGTTGAAAAATCACTCAATCACAAAATCAGTGAGTTAGAAAATCATTCAATCAAAAAATCATTGAGTTGGAAAATCATTCAATCACAAAATCATCGAGTTAGAAAATCATTCAATCGCAAAATCATTTAGTTAAAAAACTCATTCAATCACAAAATCATTGAGTTAAAAAATAATTCATTCACAAAATCATTGAGTTGAAAAATCATTCAATCACCAAATCATTGAGTTAAAAAAAATCATTGAATTGAAAAATCATTCATTCACCAAATCATTGAGTTAAAAAATCATTCAATGACAAATTCATTGAAATAAAAAATCATTCATTCACAAAACCGTTGAGTTGAAAAATCATTCATTCCCACAATACTGAGTTATACATTTACTTTTATCTATTTCATACGTGCTGGAATTCTGGGCGGGGTCACTCCGTGCACTCCGGTAGGAGAGAGAGAGAGAGAGAGAGAGAGAGAGAGAGAGAGAGACAGATCAAAGGCTCTTTCCATATCTCTCATTCATCCCGAGTGTTTGACGAGCTGTTTGAAAAGACACGGAATAATGTGAGGAAATTGAAAAGTACTACAGTTATGAAGTTGGGGGGTAATATCAGCTTCTGTT
>NC_061101.1:13114154-13121654 GCF_015104395.2 Macrobrachium nipponense | reverse complement strand
CAGAAAATATCTCTCTTCCTTTCTTTAGAAAAAAATAAAATAAAATAAGACATAAACGCCAGGGCGAGTCTTGTAAGAACAACTTCACAAGGGCTGTTAAAAGGACACGTATTGATTTCTTGCAAAACCTCGTTGAAGAGACGGCAGGGGGTTTTGGGGGCTGGAGGGGCGGGGTTAGGTGGTTTAAGGACGGTATTCCTGCGTGTGTGTGTGTGTGTGTGTGTGATGCTGGGACTACAGGGTGGGGGGTTGCCTGTTTAATCGCTTGGATTCGCGAGGAGAGGAATTGGAAAATATCAAAATATATATAAAACTTTGCTGGCAGCTGGGATTGAGACGTCACAAAGAGGGTGACTACCTTGCATTCAGATAATTCACTTACGTTCCCCCATCTATTCATTTATTGATCTGTTATTTTTATTTTTGTATTTTCCAATGTCTGCTCTCTTCTTTCTTTCTGTTTCCTTTTACCTTCTGTTGCTTTTATCTAATGAACATCGTGATATGCTTTGGAAGCTTGAATTTCTTCAAGCCAGTGGCCCCCTGTGGTGGGCTTGTTCCATGTAATAATAATATAATAATAATAATAATAATAATAATAATAATAATAATAATAATAATAATAATAATAATAATAATAATAACTATTTTTTCGACTGAAAAATTGGTCTATGATTTTAATTTTTTAGAGAATAAAAAATTAAGACGCTGTTTGTTTTACATAGGCAAGAATACCAGTTTTTTACAGTCTAATTTTTTTTGGTAAACTGTATAATAGAATATGTAACTATAGTAATTACAGAGAATTTTATGGGTTATATGTATATCAATATTTAATAACAATTACGAAATACAGATGGGAGTCTATAAATATTCTCTCTCTATCTCTCTCTCTCTCTCTCTCTCTCTCTCTCTGTCTCTCTCTCTCTCAACATTATTTCTCCAAGGCCCACGATATATAATGAGAGAGAGAGAGAGAGAGAGAGAGAGGAGAGAGAGAGAGAGAGAGAGAGAAGAAACTAAAAAGGGAAAGATAATTCTGTTGTATGTTCCAAAAAAGTTCCGTTCTCCCGCCCCCCCCCCCTCTCTCTCCAATTACCTCCTCCGTGGCCGAAACTAGCTTGGCGCCCCCCAACACGCCCCCCCAAGTCTCCATTCACTCGTAAACCTCAGGAATTTATATTCCAACTTTCCTAGCACGTACTTTATCTTATACTTATGCCTCCTCTCTCTCTCTCTCTCTCACCTCGGTTCCTATCTCTCTCTTTCTCTGAAGAGGGCTTGTCGAATACAAAGCAGGAAAAAAAGGTACAAGATTCTCTCTCCTGGTGTCTATCTCTTAATTTTGTGGATTTTGTCGAATTTCCAAAGGAGAAAAAGGACACAAGATGGATTCTCTCTCTCTCTCTCTCTCTCTCTCTCTCTCTCTCTCTCTCTCTCTCTCTCTCTCTCTCTCTCTCTCTCTCTCTCTCTCTCTCTCTGTTGGTACCTATCTCTTCCTTTGAAGATTTTTGTCGAATCTAGACAGATGGAAATGACTGACAAAGAGAGAGAGAGAGAGAGAGAGAGAGAGAGAGAGAGAGAGACTTGAGACGAATTCTTGTCGGTCTCGTAATAATAAAAAAAAGTCTAATTATCAGACAATTCAGGAAGATAACCTCGCGTGACCTCATCATTTCGTAAATAAATAAGCACTTAATTGTCGGCGACATGTAGGTGATTTGTGTGTGACCTAATGGCAGTTTAGGAGAGCTCTTCCTTTTGTTAATCAGTTTGTGTTACCACTTCCCCCACCCAACCCCAATCCCGCCTCCAATAACAGGGGGACACCGTACCCCTGCACAAATGAGGACTTAGTGGTGGAGAGAGAGAGAGAGAGAGAGAGAGAGAGAGAGAGAGAGTAGACGCGTCGTGGATTCATGGTCACTTGGGGAATTTGCTATCATAACGATAATTTATTTGGCTCTCTCTCTCTCTCTCTCTCTCTCTCTCTCTACCTATATATATATATATATATATATATATATATATATATATTATATATATATATGAAAATAATAAATTACACTGACACACACACACACACACACACACACACACACACACACACACACACATATATACATATTATATTATTATATATATATATATATATATATATATATATATATATATATATATATAGAAATACATAATGGAAATCCTGACCGGTTTCGGCTGCATTTCCAAGCCATCTTCACCTGAAAATGCCCCCAGAACAAAGTCGAAACCTGCCCAGGAATTAAACCCAATATTTCATGTTGCTATACTTATAAATTCCTATAACACTTCTGTCAATTTATCTAATTGATTATAATAGCTTGCACATAATTCACACATTTCCAGGCATGCACCACGAAGACTTCCCAACTCTCCTTTAATGTCAGAATGTCCTGTAAACATGCCCAGAGGCTGACATAAGGCCACTTTTTCCCCTTGATAATGTATTCAGGACGGCGTGGCCACAGAGATCAGCTTCTCTGACAATAGTTTTCAGATATGGAGGTCATGTACTGACTCTCTCTCTCTCTCTCTCTTCTAACCTCTTCTTTTGCATATTTCCTTCTTCTTCTTCTTCGTCTACTTTCTTGGAATTTAGTTATTCTCTCTCTCTCTCTCTCTCTCTCTCTCTCTCTCTCTCTCTCTCTCTCTCTCTCCCACAACTTTTCTTCGGTCATTTCTTTTCAGTCAATTATTATCCACATTATATATACATATATATATATAGATATATATATATATATATAATATATATATATATATATATATATACACACACATACATATTATGTATATATATATACGTGTGTGTATAATGCATTTAATTTAAAAATCGTTTTCCTGGTCATCAATTCAAATAGCATCATCTCTCCATTTTCATTCACTGCTCTCTCTCTCTCTCTCTTCTCTCTCTCTCTCTCTCTCTCTCTCTCTCTAACCATCCTCCGCAAGAGATTCACGCTACGATATGCAAATGGGAATATGTCTTATAGTGGACTTCTTGACCATAGATAAAACTGTCTTGAGATGATGGCGTTTGAGGAGGCTGTAAAGATTCTCTCTCTCTCTCTCTCTCTCTCTCTCTCTCTCTCTCATATATATATATATATATATATATATATATATATATATATATATATATATATATATATATATATATAAATATATATAAAGGTCGAAGGGACCTCTATTACATTTTTCATTAATATTTTTTGCATTTAAAATTCATGGGTTGTTGGGAGTTCTCTCTCTCTCTCTCTCTCTCTCTCTCTCTCTCTCTCTCTCTCTTCTATATATATAGATGTATATATATACACACAATATAAATCTTAGATTCTTACGACATAAAACACCGACTGTGAAAAAGAAATCCCCCTTCTATCAATTTTCTTCTACCATGTAGGAGAGAGAGAGAGAGAGAGAGAGAGAGAGAGAGAGAGAGAGAGAGAACTGCCTACCTCCTAACGACCTTGTCCACTCCCGAGGGATACGATAGGGAGGTCCTTTTTGTAGGATAACAGGACTCGTGTAAGACAAGATTGCAGTTTATAGGGGCGTTTGAGGGAGGATGGACGAGTGTTTGTTTGTGTGTGTGTGTGTGTGTGTGTGTCAGACAGACCTACAGACTGACGAAGGATGTGCAATGATCATTCAGCCAGGGGTGAAAGGCAATCTTAGAAACTTTAGTTATAGAGAAAGTTCAACCAGTCTTCAGTATCTACAAAGCGAGAATTACTTTAAAAAAAAAAACTATAAAAAAAACAAAGAATATATAGGACGTAGGATTCTAGCTGATCAGCATTCCTCTGCAGTAGGCCTTTATAAGCCTAGATCTTCTAGGATAACAAGCGCTGGGTAGGCCTATAGGCCTACCTTACCTTATCAGTAGCCCTCCTAAAGAATGGTAGTAGCTTTGAGGAACGAGTTTTTTTTCCAGGGTTTGAAATCAATGGTTATTTTAAATGGGCCTCAGATGAGAGAGAGAGAGAGAGAGAGAGAGAGAGAGAGAGAGAGAGAGAGAGAGAGAGAGAGAGAGAGAGAATTCCAGAATGATTCGACACTTGTGCACTGAGTGGATGTTTCTGAACATTTATAATTATCATTGTTATTATTATTATTATTACTATTATATTATTTTTTTTTTTGCTCTATCACAGTCCTCCAATTCGACTGGGTGGTATTTATAGTGTGGGGGTCCGGGTTGCATCCTGCCTCCTTAGGAGTCCATCACTTTTCTTACTATGTGCGCCGTTTCTAGGATCACACTTCTGCATGACTCCTGGAGCTACTTCAGCCTCTAGTTTTTCTAGATTCCTTTTCAGGGATCTTGGGATCGTGCCTAGTGCTCCTATGATTATGGGTACGATTTCCACTGGCATATCCCATATCCTTCTTATTTCTATTTTCAGATCTTGATACTTATCCATTTTTTCCCCTCTCTTTCTCTTCAACTCTGGTGTCCCATGGTATTGCGACATCAATGAGTGATACTTTCTTGACTTTGTCAATCAACGTCACGTCTGGTCTGTTTGCACGTATCACCCTATCCGTTCTGATACCATAGTCCCAGAGGATCTTTGCGTGATCGTTTTCTATCACTCCCTCAGGTTGGTGCTCGTACCACTTATTACTGCAAGGTAACTGATGTTTCTTGCACAGGCTCCAGTGGAGGGTTTTTGCCACTGAATCATGCCTCTTTTTGTACTGGTTCTGTGCAAGTGCCGGGCATTCGCTTGCTATGTGGTTTATGGTTTCATTTTTCGTATTGCACTTCCTACATATGGGAGAGATGTTATTTCCGTCTATCGTTCTTTGAACATATCTGGTTCTTAGGGCCTGATCTTGTGCCGCTGTTATCATTCCTTCAGTTTCCTTCTTTAGCTCTCCCCTCTGTAGCCATTGCCATGTGTCATCGCTGGCTAGTTCTTTAGTCTGTCTCATGTATTGTCCGTGCATTGGTTTGTTGTGCCAGTCCTCTGTTCTGTCTGTCATTCTCCTGTCTCTGTATATTTCTGGGTCTTCGTCTACTTTTATTAGTCCTTCTTCCCATGCACTCTTTAGCCACTCGTCTTCACTGGTTTTCAGATATTGCCCCACTGCTCTGTTCTCGATGTTGACGCAGTCCTCTATACTTAGTAGTCCTCTCCCTCCTTCCTTTCGCGTTATGTATTATTATTATTATTATTATTATTATTATTATTATTATTATTATTATTGCTATTATTATCATAGAGAACAAACGTGAATTAAAATCTCATTTATATATATGTACACACACACACACTCACACACACTCACACACACACACACACACACACACACACACACATATATATATATATATATATATATATATATATATATATATATATATATATATTCCACCAATATCCAAATACACAAACCACCATTTCTAGGAAAAAGGAAAACTACCTTACACACCAGGCAACCTCGTTTAAAACGCTCCACATCAAAAAACATAAATTTCTGAAACGCTCGGCTCAAATGCCACCATCTCTGAAGCTCTAAGCAGGTTTGTGCCATGCAAGGAGAGGCAAACCAAACAATCAATGACACGAGCACTACGAACACTACTCCCCCAAGGGGGAGAATTAAAACTAGATGACGGTGAGTATCAAGTCAGCTGAGCCTTTGTAAGGACAAAAGTATCTCTTGGAATAGAACGGAGAATATTAATGAAAAGTTTTTTTTTTTGACATTTAAACTAGCAAAAGTGGAAGGGACTTGCTATGATTCCACGAGAACAATAGACAACGAGGGGAAAGTCGAGAGAGAGTGGAAAGAAAGTTAAAACAGAAGAATGAGTTCGTAGTTAGGGGAAAGTCGCTGGCGTGATAATCATCTTTAGAATTAAGAGATTAAATAAATATTTTTTCTGAAGAGAGAGAGAGAGAGAGAGAGAGAGAGAGAGAGAGAGATCGTCTTTCGAATTAGAAAGCTGGGTGGTGAGGTTTATGACAAAGTGAAAGTTATATATTACATCAGCGTGGTTCATGAATTTTGAATCAAAAGGAAATATTCCATCATAAATGAAAGTAATATTTTAATAAATTATATTAACAGCGTTCCTACGCAACGGAAATCACATTAGCGATACCTACACACACTACTACACAGTTACTGATAAAATCTACGCATCTTTTGGCCACGCATATTCATTTCCTGTTGTTAAACAAATACGCTTTTTATTTAATAACAGAACAAACAGCCTCTCAAATTGAGAATACACTTTGGTTTATGAGGAAACTAAATGACCAATTATAATCTTCGTATCTATGCAAAATAGATGCTCAGAGACTGAAAAATTATTCGCATTTAGGTACGAATTAAAAAAAACATTAATTTGGTTTGTGGTAGTGTGGACTGACACGCACCTACATACGCACGTACAAAGTTTGTTTTTTGTATTGGTACACACACAACACATACGTATGTATAAATATGTATGTATGTATATATATATATATATATATATATATATATATATATATATATATAGATAGATAAATAAATGTGTGTGTGTGTGTGTGTGTAAAACACACACGAACACTGCCTTCAACCCACCACACTAAAATGCACTAAAAAAAAAAAAAAAAAAAAAAAAAACACATATCCTGATATTAAAAAAAAAAAAAAATTGACAAATCACTCATAATGACAAAATCTTGCCGTTTTTTGGGTAAAAGCGTTTAGGCCCACCACTACCCACCAATCCCCTCCAAATAGGACTCACTTCCCACCCCATCCCACCTCCACCCCCCTAAAAATGGCCTTTCGGGAGAGTGGTGGTCCTTCAATATTTACGGCGCCTGAAATGCATTTCTGATGGGTAGTCCAATATTTAAGAGGACAGGACATTTTAACTTCAGTTATTATTATTATTATCATTTATTATTATTATTATTATTATTATTATTATTATTATTATCATTATTATATCTAAGGGGACAGGACACTTTCATTTCTGCTATTATTATTATTATTATTATTATTATTATTATTATTATTATTATTACTTATTATATTATTATTATTACTACTACTACTACTACTACTACTTAATATTTTATAATTATCAATATTTTCCCAAGAATAATTCTTTCAAAACTAATTAATTAATTCATTCTGTCTCTCTCACTCTCTCCCTGTGATTGTACAGAAATCATCTCCCTTATTCCTCAGTTTCGTCAGATTACCACACAACCATCTCGTTTTTTTATTTCCATTTTTATCAGATTCAGACAAAATTCATCTCTTTTTCTCACAACAAAATTCATCTCCCTTTCTCTCAGTCACTTCGATTTTTCTTCCCATTTTTTTCAGATTCCTACAGATTATCTCCGTCTTCCTCAGTTTCGTCAGACTTCTACGCAACCATCTTATTTTTATTCCCATTTTCGTCTGATTCGTACAAAAATAATCTACAAATTCATCTCATTT
>NC_061101.1:13096654-13109154 GCF_015104395.2 Macrobrachium nipponense | reverse complement strand
TATTTTACTTTCATCCTTCATATTTATTTAAAAATACTTCACTGTACCTTTCGATTGGCTAATCGTTCACAAAACAATATTAACCTTGTATACCATTAATAGCTGCTAATAATGTATGACTCCATATAATCCCTCATCCCCTAACACTAATCTCCTAATCCTTTCTAATCCTTTTTAATCTTCTAATCATCTGGAAGTCTCACGTCATCTGAGCAGGATAAAAGTTAACCTTTCATTTCGTATTTTGGTTGGGATTCAGATTTTAAATTTTATATAAAAAAATATGTCACGAGTTTCATTAAATTCGGTGTCATTTTTATATATAGATGAAATTGAAGGGAAAAATATGGAAGGGGTTCAAAATTTTCTACATATTTTACAAGATTTCGGTCATTTTGATCTAGTTAAAGTCTTTGCCACTGAAAAAAATAACTAAAAAAAATTAAAACGTTATTCTACATCCACTATACACTTAGTTCCTAGCAAAGCCAAATTTATAGCAATTATAAATAACTAAAAAATATATATTATTCTACATTTTCCACTAGACACCTACTTTCTAGCAAAACGAAATTTATGGCAACTCTAGAAAAGAAAAATGGAAAAGTTACTTGAAGGTCACGACATAAATACCGAGAGGGATTAAACACAAACAGGTTCGTCTGACGCGTCGCAAACAAGTTTCACCTTGAATCTCTCCTATAAATTTGTCGGGAAGACGTCGCTTGATACCTCCCACAAACACGCGACAGACTAACATGTTTTTTTTTTCTTCTTAAAACGCAATTTCTTGAGGTAGCAAACATGCGGAAAATAATATCGAAGACGCCATTACTTTGAATAGTTTTTTTTATGTTTGTCTGTAAGACATTGCCCGAAACCTGCAACAAACACGCAGCAGACTAGCATGTTTTTCGTCGTAAGATAGGTCCTTTTGACGTAGCAAACAGGAAATAAAAAACACGAGACAGACTAGCATGTTTTCTGTCGTTTGAAGCAGCAAACATGATAAAACAAACACCTGACAGACTGACATGCTTGTTTGTCTTCAAGCAGGAACTTTTGAAGCAGCAAACATGAAACAACAAACACGCGACAAGTTAGCATGTTTTTCTGTCCTAAAAGGAAACAATTGAGACAGCAAACATGCAACATGGAGAGAGAAGAGAGAGAGAGAGAGAGAGAGAGAGAGAGAAGAGAGAGAGAGAGGGGGGGGGGGGAGGACCTAGAAAAATAAAGAGGGGAAGGGGGTGGATTTGGGTGGACCAGAAATTAACACCTGTCAAAAAATAGAGCTCATTTCTCTTTAAAGACATTCCTCTTGGATAACCTATGACTTCGTTACCTTGTTGGCAACAGGTAAACCTTTATTTCCTTAAATCAATCTATCTGCCTTTGCACTGATGCTGTCAACTGTCAGCTGTCTGGTGTCAACCGTCAGCACTTCTGAATATGGCGAGGTCAATCTATATACCTGACACCTTGTTACTTTAATAACCACAGTTAAGCTCCTATATCTTTAATCTACCTTTCCCCTAGCCTGTCAGGTGTTCAAGTGTCAGCTATCAGATGTTCAGGTGTCAGCTGTCGTCAGCACTCCTTAATATACCGAGGCTAAAACTGCATAAGAGGACCCACCTCGCCTGACAATGTAGTGTGTCAGGCAAGTATCGTAATATCTCTACGAATTGTGGAAATGATTTCCGGCATTTCTCTCTCTCTCTCTCTCTCTCTCTCTCTCTCTCTCTCTCTCTCTCTCTCTCGAGTAGTAAAGCAAATTATATCCGTACTTGCACGCATGCACGCTTGCACGCTCGTCTTTTGTTTTATCTTTTTCTTACGTGTCGTGTTCGTTACATACTTACTCCACGGACTATACTACAGCATAATGACCGTAAATTATTTGTGTCAGTGGTGAAGTTCTCAGACGCTGCTGGATGCAGTGACGCAGAGGCGTTTGTCTTTTGTTACCAGAAGCCAAATTACTTCGTCTTTTGGTACCAGGAGCCAAATTACTTATTCGTTTGGCACCAGGAGCCAAATTACTTATTCTTTTGGTACCAAGAGCCAAATTACTTAATCTTTTGTTACCAGAAGCCAAATTACTTGGTCGTTTGGTACCAGGAGCCAAATTACTTCGTCTTTTGGTACCAGGAGCCAAATTACTTATTCTTTTGGTAAAAACAGCCAAATTACTTATTCTTTTGGTACAAGGAGCCAAATTACTTATTCTTTTGCTACAAGCAGCCAAATTACTTATTCTTTTGGTACCAGGAGCCAAATTACTTATTCTTTTGGTACCAGGAGCCAAATTACTTATTCTTTTGGTACAAGCAGCCAAATTACTTATTCTTTTGGTACCAGGAGCCAAATTACTTATTCATTTGGTACAAGCAGCCAAATTACATATTCTTTTGGTACCAGAAGCCAAATTACTTAATCTTTCGTAACTTTATCATGATTTACTTTGTCACCATTGACCTCAGCTTCCGAACGTAACTTTGTCACAATTGACCTCTATTTTCGAACGTAACCTTGTGACAATTGACCTCAGCTTTCAAACGTAACTTTGTCACAATTGAACTCGACTTTCGAACGTAACTTTGTCATAACTGACCTCAGCTTTCGAACGTGACTTTGTCACAATTGACCTCAGCTTCAAACGTAACTTTGTCACAACTGACCTCTAGTGTCCTGGACCTACGAACGTAACCTTGTCACAATTGACTCCTATTTTCGAACGTAACCTTGTCACAACTGACTCCTACTTTCGAACGCAACCTTGTCACAACTGACTTCTATTTTCGAACGTAACTTTGTCACAACTGACTCCTATTTTCGATCGTAACCTTGTCACAATTGACCTGGACCTACGAACGTAACTTCATCGCAACCTAGCCTTATAACATCGACGCCTGAAGTGTTTAAATTTCCAAAAAAGACTTTATCTGAGACCCATTTAGTAATTACGTCAAAGATTTAATGGGCGTGGCACAGGGGCATCGGGGTACTCGTTCTCGCCAACATGAATGAAACATCGCTACAGTAGATTCATTTGCTTAAGGTGATAATTCACGAGTCATGCAACAGCTGAGCCATTACCGTATGATTTCATAATGAAGAGTGAATTCTTCATTACGATGGCATGCAGCAAAGGCATTATACGTCATTATATACCATCATAAGCCTTTATGCGTCATTGTACGGATTCCTGTGAGGTTATTCATTTTAAAAGTATATTAGACGGCAATGTTCTGGGATTATCATAAGTGCTTATTTGCATATGATTTTATAATGAAGAGAGAATTTTTCATTATTATGACATACAGAAGAGGCATTATATGTCATTGTATCAGAATCATTATATGGATCCCTGTGAGATTACCCTTTCTCATTACCATATGATTTTATAATAAAATACTGAATTTTTTCATTATTATGACATGCAGGAAAGACATTATACGTCATTATATGTCATTATAAGTCATTATATCTTACTGTATGCATTCTAAGGAGGTAATGATTCTTAAAGTCTATAAGATGATAATAACCTGGGATTATGAGTACTTATTTGCATATGATTTTATAATGAATAGTGAACTTTTCATTATTATGAAGAGCAGGAAAGGCATTGTATGTCATTATATCTCATTATAAGTCACTATACATAAAGTAAATAAATTTGTGAAACTGTATAATATTTATTATTTATATTATTTATAAAATTCATGTATAAAAATAAGATATGTCAAGTTTAATTACGATTGTGATATTAAAATTGATAAATAACCTGTTTTAAAAATTCAAAATAAACTAATTGAATCAAATAAAATAAAGTTTAAATAAAAAAATATATTCATTTTGATGTCAAACCAAATCTGTATGAATAGAAAGATTGTTGTCATATGAATTAATTAAGACTGGGAGACCAATACACGTATATGTATGTATGTACGTATATACGTATCTATTACATTTAAGCTTTCCAAAACTTACACACAAACAACAAACAAAGAGCTCCTTTCATGGAACAAACAAACAATAATTCCCCTCTTTTATAAGACAGGTTCAACAAAGCAGGGAAGAGAGAGAGAGAGAGAGAGAGAGAGAGAGAGCCCCTCCCTCCTGACTCTTTTTAAAGGGCAAAGGTCATATACGTACACACCCCGGTGTAAAGGCCCTTTGGTGTGAAAAAGTTTTGGGAGGGGAACCTCGAACGTGAACCAGGTTCGACTCACTGGCTGAACTGATTCGTGAAGCTTTAAGACCGATGTTGCTACATCGTATTTGAAGCTTGCGCTTCGTTTGAAGCTGAAATTGAAGCTTCATTGCTTGGAATACATATGTATACATATTCATACATACGTAGAAGCCTTGGCATACACATGTGTAGCTATACGTACGACTAAACATCACGATCTTTGCTCAAGGTTCCCGTCACTTGTTATACTGAATCGTGAAGTATTTCTAGACCTATATTGCTACATCAGAAATAAATCTATGCTTTTTTGGGGCAGCTGAAGTTTAGACTTCATCGCTTTCTCATGCATACTATCTCTCTCTCTCTCTCTCTCTCCTCTCTCTCTCTCTCTGTTTCCCAAATCATCCGCATAATTGTTACACCTCTCGAATGAGCAGATCCATTAGGCATAAGGCGCATTTTCACTCGCACCAACACCATTAGCTGGCTAATAGCTGCGTACAAAAGAGAGAGAGAGAGAGAGAGAGAGAGAGAGAGAGAGAGAGAGAGAGGGGGCAGGAGTGATGAGATGGATTAGTGATAAGCACAATTAAATACGAATTACAAAATGTGAAAAATGTCAATAATTGCACCAATAATGTTTAATTAGAAATGTTTTTTAGTACCTTTCGTGGATGAGAATCTTGAATTATTATTATTTTTTTTTTTTTTTTGTTTTTTTTTTTTTTTTTTTTTTTTTTGCTCTATCACAGTCCTCCAATTCGACTGGGTGGTATTTATAGTGTTGGGGTTTCCGGGTTGCATCCTGCCTCCTTAGGAGTCCATCACTTTTCTTACTATGTGTGCCGTTTCTAGGATCACACTCTTCTGCATGAGGCCCGAGCTACTTCAGCCTCTAGTTTTTCTAGATTCCTTTTCAGGGATCTTGGGATCGTGCCTAGTGCTCCTATGATTATGGGTACGATTTCCACTGGCATATCCATATCCTTCTTATTTCTATTTTCAGATCTTGACTACTTATCCATTTTTTTCCCTCTCTTTCTCTTCAACTCTTGGTGTCCCATGGTATTGCGACATCAATGAGTGATACTTTTCTTCTTGACTTTGTCAATCAACGTCACCGTCTGGTCTGTTTGCACGTATTACCCTATCCGTTCTGATACCATAGTCCCCAGAGGATCTTTGCCTGATCGTTTTCTATCACTCCTTCAGGTTGGTGCTCGTACCACTTATTACTGCAAGGTAGCTGATGTTTTTTCTTGCACAGGCTCCAGTGGAGGGCTTTTGCCACTGAATCATGCCTCTTTTTGTACTGGTTCTGTGCAAGTGCCGGGCATTCGCTTGCTATGTGGTTTATGGTTTCATTTTTCGTATTGCACTTCCTACATATGGAGAGATGTTATTTCCGTCTATCGTACTTTGAACATATCTGGTTCTTAGGGCCTGATCTTGTGCCGCTGTTATCATTCCTTCAGTTTCCTTCTTTAGCTCTCCCCTCTGTAGCCATTGCCAATTGTCATCGCTGGCTAGTTCTTTAGTCTGTCCTCATGTATTGTCCGTGCATTGGTTTGCTGTGCCAGTCCTCTGTTCTTTCTGTCTTTCTCCTGTCTCTGTTATATTTCTGGGTCTTCGTCTACTTTTATTAGTCCTTCTTCCCATGCACTCTTTAGCCACTCGTCTTCACTGGTTTTCAGATATTGCCCCAGTGCTCTGTTTTCGATGTTGACGCAGTCCTCCTTATACTTAGTAGTCCTCTCCCTCCTTCCTTTCAGTGTATAGTCTGTCTCCGTATTTGCTCTTGGGTGTAGTGCTTTGTGTATTGTCATTTGTTTCCTGGTTTCTGATCTATGCTGCGGAGTTCTGCCTTCGTCCATTCCACTATTCCTGCGCTGTCTGATTACTGGCTGCCCATGTGTTTATGGCTTTTTTATCATATTTCCGGCGTTGAGTTTTTTGACTTGAGTATCGCCTTGAGTCTCTGCATATATCTTTCCTGATCGTGTCCTTCATCTCTTGGTGTTTTTATATCTCCTCCTTCCTTATTCCCAGGTATTTGTATCCTGTCTCATCTATTTGTTTGATGTTGCTCCAACCCGTTTGGTTTAAACAATAGGCCTGTGGGCAACTTAAACAGATAAAAAAAAAAAAAAATGTAAAACTCAAGAAGTAGACGAGATAAAATGACGTGAAGAAGAGGAAGAAGACGAAGAAGAAGAGGACGAAGAAGAAAAAGAAGAAGAAGAAAAAGACGAAGAATAAGAAGAATGAATGCAAGAAAGAAAAAGAAGGAAGAAAGAAAGAAAGAAAGAAAAAGATAGAGAAATAGTGAGAAATGTAATGGAGAAAATGCGTCACATCACACGCAACAAAAAAAGGTTCCAACATTTTCGGATGACCAAAAGTTAATTAAGGACATTAAGTGTTAAAGTCTTCTTCTGCTACACCCCCTCCCTAAATTAGGACCTCCCTCTCCCTCCCCCCCTCTCTCTCTCTCTCTCCATTTCCATGAAAAGCTTATAGTTAAGAGGTTGGTAGGGGGAGGGCTAAGGGGTTAGCCATTGCACGCTATATAGGTCTAGGGCTAGGTGCGTAGGTAGGTAGGAGAGGGGGTTTGGTGGAGAGAGAGAGAGAGAGAGAGAGAGAGAGAGAGGTCTGATTTATACCGATGTGGAGCAATGAGAGAGAGAGAGAGAGAGAGAGAGAGAGAGAGAGAGAGAATACCATGCTTCTAGACTATAAGAGAGAGAGAGAGAGAGAGAGAGAGCTAGACAGAATACCATGCTTCCAGACTAAGAGAGAGAGGAGAGAGAGAGAGAGAGAGAGAGAGCGCCATGCTTCTAGCTTCTAGAATATGAGAGAGAGAGAGAGAGAGAGAGAGAGAGAGAGAGAGAGAGAAACATCGTCCTCGCGTGAAAGCTGCCACTAACTTGAACAGGTCATTCCGCGGAAAGAGGTCATCACTAGCGGGTTGGAGGCGTGATGGAGGAGATTGTTGGGGGTGTTGGAGGCGTGTTGGAGGATTGGTGGGGGTTCCAGGGGCCAAGGGGGAGTCCTTCGGGTGTGGGAATTATACCCTGGCACTACTACCTACAGCAGCGTTGGCATTGGCGCTCTATGGGCACTCGTTCAAATGCAGACTAGACTAGATTATTATTATTATTATTATTATTATTATTATTATTATTATTATTATCATTATTATCTGTATTTCATAAAACCGTAATCATAAATTTATTTTTTTATTATTTCAATTATTTAAATAAACTTATATATATATATATATATATATATATATATATATATATATATATATATATATATATATGTGTGTGGTGTGTGTGTGTGTGTGTTACTTACAAACGCTTTTAACGAGATAGTTCAACTCTTCTCTTATTGTTGGCAGGTAGCCAGGATTGAGGAACTTTTAAGTTGAAATATAAGTGTTTCACTTTTCGTCGTCGTGTAAATAAGCAACATCTGGCGACTGCTAATTTACTGGAGACGCGTGCGTGAAGAGAGAGAGAGAGAGAGAGCGAGAAAGAAGAGAGAGAGAGAGAGACAGAGAGAGAGAGAGAGAGAGAGAGAGAGAGAGCGTAAGAAGAAGATTAGAAGGGAGAGAGAGAGAGAGAGAGAGAGACTCGCAGAAAGCTAATTGTCAGCTCTTTTCCCTCTTTTCATTTTAAAAAATAAAATGCTCTCATGAGGCTCGTGTGGGATTCTCTCATCTCTTTTCTCTCGCTCTCTCTCTCTCTCTCTCTCTCTCTCTCTCTCTCTCTCTCTCTCTCTCGCTTCTTCTTCTTCTCGTGTATTTTTAGACGGTAGTGTGACACTCACGCACTTCTAAAGGCGAGAGATATACCTCGTATTAGGCGCTGTAATTAAGAGCAATTTTCTAAAGGTAACTCGTAAGATTGATGTACAAACGCACGCGAACACACACACACACTAACACACAAACCACATAGATTTGAGAAAGTTTCTATCTGTCTATATTTCCCTCCAAAACTGTCACACCTATCTAGCTAAAATCTTAGTTAATAATAATAATAATAATAATAATAATAATACGAAACACCACAAGGTCACTTTTTCTTGTAAAATATCTCACGAATTCTCGAGTTCTTGTCTGTTGAAACGTCTTCACCAAAACCTTACCATGCGAATATTCGCGCCAAAAGCTTCGTATAATAGCTATTACCTATACATGACATCGTGACTGAACCACGCGGGAAAATGCACGGACAGAAGATATCATTCGAGATAAGGAACCCTTAATACCGAAGATAGAAATCTATTTTGCTGGGTCAGCCATGTTGGCAGTTTGCTTCTGTTTCTAATTATTATTATTATTTATTTGTTTTTTGTTTTTGTTTTCCTGTCACATTTTATATTATCAGTGTTTGATGTATTGGACAATTTTAATTTTCATTTGATCGATTTTTACCATTATGAAAACAAAAGGACATTCGTGACTACAGAGAAACGGGAATAAAACAGCGTACACCGTTTGAGGAAGATGAAAACAGAGAGAGAGAGAGAGAGAGAGAGAGAGAGAGAGAGAGAGAGAGAGCTTGGGTCTCTAGTCAAACACTGACCACACCCAACATTGGCGGGCTTTAAATTTGACGTGTTAGAACATTATACCTATAAATCAATAATAAAAAAATATAAAAATTCGTGTTTTGAGATATGCCATAATCGTGAATGATAATTTATTACAATAATAATTTGGAGGGATAATTAAATGAAATATTATTTCAGAGATTTCAAAATTCAAAAATATAACTTTGACCATGAATCTTCTTTTACAGGTGTTAAACTTCTGCAAGTGAATAACTACTTTGTAAAGGTAAACACTTAAATTACTGATACAAGCTCACGAATAATTATGTGTTACTTATAAACTAAAAACCAATTCTCCCTTTTGACTCTACATATATGATACACTACGAAAAATTTGAATGCAATCTAAATACATCCCTTTATAATGTATTTTGATGTATTAAATAAAACGGTAATTCTGAGACCAGAAAATTAACCAGGTGTGATCCGACCTCCAGCTTACTCGGGGACTGTGCTAAAATCTGCAGTCAAATAGAGCGTTGTTTCACCAACGAAAATTAAAATAAAACGCTATATTTTATCAGAAATATATAATTGTTCTGTACTGTTTAACATGCACATTATTTATTTGTTCAAATTTTAATGTTAATAAATAAATCATAAATATCCTAAACTATCATTACAGTATCTTGAACTCGACGGTTAACACTTTTTCAGACCTTTTAAGGCTTTTCCAAAGGGCTTTCCTAACTCCTCCACCAACAACAACAACAGCAAAAACAACGACAACAAAATAAATTGCAGGCTTACTCCTCGAGCAAGCGAAAACAATAATTAAAAGGCCTCTATTCAGACAACAACCGCTCGAACATAATTGAATTAAATGGTTCCGAAGCTCGGATTTCATCTAATATATATATAGTTTTTTTTTTTTTTTTTGAAAATACATTTGGTGGAAAATGGCCCAGACTTGTTGGCAGCCTAAAATAAATAAATGAATAACAGTAACTGTGGTACTACTTTTGTTTGATGGGGTTGTGGTGTATTATTATTGCTATTACTATTATTATTATTATTATTATTATTATTATTATTATTATTATTATTATTATTATTATTATTATTATTATATTTAGGTCAAATAACTTGAATGAAACCAGATGAAGAATGCAGTTTTTTTGGGGTGGGGCAAATGGCCCACCAAGAACCACTTTTTATGCGCGGCTGTCAAAATTGGGTCACTTTAGCTTCTAAGTCACGTAAAGGCCACTTTTGGGATGGGCCATCATAATAGCTTAAGACCAGGAGGGGAATTAAATATTTATCTATTTTTTGGGTGGGCTGAAATTTTTTTCTGGGGTGTGGGGGCTGCCCGGAAGGCGTCGTTTTGAGAAATTAGAGACACGTGTAGTTTCGTCATCAAGGTAATTGGAGTGGGTATGTACTATGTATGTATGTATGTAGTTGAAACATGTATGTATGTATGGATTTACCTGAAATATGCCTGTATGTAGACAAAATGGAACTAAGTTCCAGAGAGAGAGAGAGAGAGAGAGAGAGAGAGAGAGAGAGAGAGAGAGAGAGAGAGAGAGAGAGAGAGAGAGAGAGAGAGAGAGAGAATTAGTTAACAAGAGATTATAAATTGGAATACTTTTTCTGGACACTTTGCAACACAGAAATTGCAATGCAATTTTAGACAGCTACTGAAAATTTAATATGTCTGGTAATATTCGTAATTTTTGAAAAGAGGGATTACAGGATTAAAAAAGATTATAAAAAAGAAAATTAAAAACAAAAAAAAAAAAAAAAAAAAAAAAAAAAAAAAAAAAAAAATCATATTTTTCTCTCCATTACAAACTCATTTCTCAAACCCAACCTTTCTTTGAATGAAGGTTAAGTTTTTCATAAAATATATAAAAATGTACCACGCAAACCTACCCTCTCTTTGATTAATGGTTCAGTTTTTATATAATCTAAAAAAACCTTCCTCAAATCAACCCTTTCTGTGAATAATGGTTTAGTTTTTTCGCGTAATTGAAAAAAAAAATTCTACTACTCAGTTCCACCCTTTCTTTGAATAATGGGTTAGTTTTTTCCACAAGTTATTTTTTTTTTTAAAAGCTGCAAAGTTCATTTGCTCAGAGGGGCGATTCAATCATCCACTCGGGCCTTGAACTAATGGACCTTTCTTCATTAAACGGATATATATTCGTTTCAGAGGGGTAGTAAAGACCGACTGTTTATTAAGAGGGAATCAAGCGTTGACAAAAAAAATACACTTGAACTTCTATAGTGTGTTTAAACACATATACAAATTTAGTTATGTTTTTCAAGTTTTATAAAATATACACTAAGTATATATATATATATATATATATTTATATATATATATATATATATATAATAATATATTATAATATCTATATATAGTTTCTTTCTAACAAAATTCCAAGAAACATGTGTATTGTATAGTACACTATTTTTCATACATATAGTGTATCTGTGCACACATACAAAATCATGTATTTCAGTGTTGGAGAAACATGCACTTAGTATATGCATATACTGAGTGTATGTTTCCCTAACATGTGCATGATTATGTATGTATGACGTGTGTAAATGTACTATACTATGCGTATGTGCATACATACATTATAAAAGTTCAAGTGTATGTTTTTTCAACCATAGATTGAATGGGGTTCAATGCGGTTTCCTGCCTTAAATTGGTAACATTATCGAGTAAAACATCAAAGAAAAAGAAGAGTAGATACTTAAATATTCCGCTTAATTTGCCCACTGCATCCCCTCTCTGACCCATGGAAAGAAGGTAGTTACCTTCCTCATCCTGGTACGTGGACAAGAAGCAGCCGTTTCACTCACTCAAGGCTGGGGCAATAAACTATTACGTGTCTCTCAGTTACAGGTGAAACAAACAGTCAAGACAGAAAGGGGAATGACTCTTTCTACTCTGAAATCGCACAGGAAAGACGATAGGTACCATCCTCATCCTGGTTTGGAGAGAGAAAGCGGCTGCTCGACTTCCCCAAGCCTCGGACACTCTATGATGAGTCTCAAAGTCGTTGCAGGAAAGGCCAGCGAATGTTTCTACTCTGGAACCATCCAGAGAGAGAGAGAGAGAGAGAGAGAGAGAGAGAGGTGTACCCGTGTTGCGTGATAGGATTCATCATTCAAACGAGTAGCTATCGCATTTGGAAAGGTTACGTAAGAGGATTACAACGAAATAAAAGCGCGGCGGACTGCACGCACGGAGGTAAAAAAAAAATAATAAAATAAAAAGGAGCTGGACACACCTATTGCAAATAGGGAACGAAAAGGCCCCAGTTTCTATTTACATCAAAGTCAGACTGGGTTCTTTTAGTGAGGGAGTATTCGTGTTTTAATTCGAATAGATGGGACATTTTCTCTATATAGGATTTTGACTCTTGAAGTGGAGTGGAGTCGTGGTCAGGTATTTGTAGGATAATTCTTATCAAATGTAATTCTTTAAAAGAGAATGTTCTGGGTGTAAATACAGTTTCTTCTTTAACTGTTTCAGGAGGACTCTTATCAACTAAAAATTCTTAAAGGTAATTTTAAGTTTTATACTGTTTCTTCTGTAACCTTTTAAAAAAGATAGTCTCGACAATTGTAATTCTTGATATTTTTTGGGACTGTCAGCAAAGGCTTACGCAGAAAAGATATCTGGAAAAAAACTTCGTATATCAAAAGGATATTA
>NC_061101.1:13074154-13086654 GCF_015104395.2 Macrobrachium nipponense | reverse complement strand
GAGAAACAAGAATTAAACAGCAGGGGAACAATTCTGCATTAAGCTTTAATACTTCTCCATTCACTCAACCACTTGTGCCAAAATAGAAAATGGTCATTAGGCTACTCATTCTGAAAACTCTAGAGAGGCTATTAGCTATCACATTATCCTTTCCTCTTAATTGCTCCGTTTTCTGAACTTGAAAAAACTTAAAACACCTCTTGTGTTTTTCTCAAAACTAATTTCCCTCAGTAACACTGTCACATAGAACACTGGCGGTGGCCAAGTGGGGGGGCATTCTTTATAATTCTGAAGGAAATTTACATTCATTGACTTTGCTCTACTCTTACCCATATTAATTCCATAATATACATTTCCCCTCTCCTCTAACACTGAAAAAGGACCTGCGAACTTATAAGATAAAGCGGAACCTTCTTTCTGGACTAGTACTAAAACTTTATCTCTTACACACAAACTTCTCTCTTTTGCTCTAAGATCATGTATCCGTTTAGTCCCCCTTTGACTCCCGTTCTCCTTTGCTAGTTGCCAACCATCTCTTAAATTGTTTTTATAATACTCTAGATCAGTTGTGCAATCTTCTCTACCCTTACTTCTAGGCAAAGGTCCGACCATATTGATAAAATACATTCTCAAAAGATTCACCTACTGAAGGAGTATTACACAGCAGAACTCTGGGAATTACTTGATTTGTTTTCCCAGGCAATTTGGCATTCATGACAGCTTAAAACATACCTCTTTACGTCACTTTTCATTTTAAGCCAAAAGTACGCCCTACTAATACACTTGAATGTTTTATTTACTCCTAAATGTCCTTGCTCATCATGTGCTAACTTCAAAACTAGCTCACGAAGCTTGCTAGGAACCACCAATTGTTCGGTGATTTCCCCTTTACTACCTGACTTAGGACGAACATAACGACACAAAACTTCGTCTTTCAAAAAAAAAGTTACCTTACACATATCATCGAGATCATCATCCAGCTCACTTTCAAAATTTCGGGTTAGTGTCTCATCCTCTCTCTGAAAATTGACTAGCTCATCCTTATTCACAAGGTTAGCGCCTAATTCATCACCGTAACTAGTACTAGTAACGGTACATTTATTACGTTACTCTCAACAGCTACACCTTCCATTTGGCTATCACTGTCAACAATAGAGTCAGGTTTCTCAGCCACACTCAAGCCAAGATCAACCTCGCTACCTCTATCACACTCATTTGAATCCACAAACTCACTCTCGTTCGAATCTGCGAACTCACACTCGTTCGAATCCACGAACAAATTATGACCGTAGTCTATGTCTGTATCTAAACCCGACCTAGTTACTACCATTTCAGGCCATGGAATATCCCTCACAACAGGATTCACATTCTTGGATAAAGCTAAGTCATTACCGATAATAATGTCAACGTCATCAATGGGCAAACTGTCAACAACTGCAAGTTTCACTTCTCCTGACACTACCTGACTTTCTAAATTCAACTTCAACAAAGGACAAAGAACACAAGTGTTAGGAAATCCACCTAACATGACTTTTTCTTACATGTTGATTTCTGCCCTGTTCGGCACACTCTCTCTCCTAATCAGTGAGACAGCAGCTCCAGTGTCTCGAAGCAAGACTATTTGCCTCAAACATACTCCTCCAAAAGAGGAAACTATGCCTTCTGACAGAAATGCACCAAAAATTTTCCTAGTTTCTCTCATCACATCATTCCTACTTTACGAAAGGTTAACTAGCGATACTGGTTTCTTACCGTCCTTCCTTTCTACTGCACAATTTCTCGCTAAATGTCCTTTCCCATTACATCGGAAACAAGTTAATTCTGAGCCACTAGATGCCATTTTACTCTTACAAACCTTAGACGTATGACCTGGTTTTCCGCATGTATAACAGGAACAGTCACTTTTACTCACATTGCTATTACTAGAACTGAAACCTTTACCGCTTTGTACTCTACCAGACGAAGGATCATTTCGTTTCTTACTCACACTCAAATTATGAGTTAGACTATATTTGTCAGCTAACCTAGATGCTCCTGCAAAAGATACTTCTCGTCTATCTTCTATATAAAGCTTAATCTCAGGGGGTACGTTATCTTTGAAGTTTTCTAACAACACTAAGTTCTTCAAACTATCAAAATCCTCGACTTTAGCAGAAGTTAACCAATCAAAAAACAGCCTTTCTAACTTCTTACCGTATTCTACATACATAATATTTTCATCCTTTCTCAAACTTCTAAATTTCTTACGGTACGCCTCCGGTACTAACCTGTACGCGCTAAGAACAGTTTCTTTCACAATATCATAATCATCACATTCCTCCTTAGACATACAACTATACACAGTAAGTGCCCTACCACTCAAAACTGACTGTAAATATAAAGTCCACATTTCTTTAGGAGAACCTACTCTTTCCATTAACTTCTCAAAACACATGAAATATGTCGTAACATCTTCCTCATCAAACTTTGGTACTAATTTCAACACTGCACTCATACCTAACCTATCAGCTCCGTTTTCGTTTTCGCCTGTCTGACTGTTACGAGTGCTTTGGCTTAACCGAGCAATTTCCAACTCGTGCATACGTTCTTTCTCTCTTTCTTCCTGCTCATGCATACGCACTTTTTCTCTTTCTTCCTGCTGCATTACCAACATTTCTCTCTCTTGCTGCATTTTCATTACTTCTCTCTCTTGCTGCATTTTCATTGCTTCTCTCTCTTGCTGCATTTTCATTGCTTCTCTCTCTTGCTGCATTTTCATTGCTTCTCTCTCAGCCGCTCTTTCATCTCTCTCATACATTTCTTTCTTTCTTTTCAACATACTCACGGAGATCATTCCCCTCTAGACCTAGTAGCTTACCCGACTCGATAAACTCTTTCACCATCTCACTCATTCTGGCTCTTTCTATATTCTCCCTGTTTCAAACTGTTAAAGTGCTGAATATTACTAGCCAAGGTTGCCACAAAATGTCACGAACCCCGAGAGAGGTCTGCTCCAAGTTCGATATTATGATAAACAAAAAAGAATTCAACACCAACAGTTGAAACTGGGGATATGAATATAGAAAGATACACAAACACAACAAAGGTTTATTTACAAGCTAACTAACAAAGATAAATGCAGAATAGTATCTCCTATTTACATAAAATAGGCAAAATCTTACAATGCGTGAACTGGGGAAACGGTGGGGTAATGAAAGTACTTGCCGGCCAGTTTTGCGACTTGAAGCGAGGGCTTCACAAAAGGAGAACTGCAATTGCAAATGTCTTCTTGACTCCGTATTGCAGAAAATTATGTCTATTCTTGATACCCGAAGGGCAGGAACTTCTCAAAACCTCTTGCAGAACGTTTCTTCTCTGAAGTCTTGCTCAACGTCGAAATAACTTGGTCGTCCACTCCTGACGATGACTTGACCAGAATTCGACCAATTCTCGGGCGCCCTTTTCCTCTCTGATCCTTCGTTTGTTTCTTCTTCTCTTATCTCTCTCTGGTGAACTCTGCTGCTGATCTCTCACCGATAATCTGATCTGTGGCTCTTACTGATGATCTCTCTTCTCTTACTTCATCAGTCGTATTTATACGGCAATCTGGGGGCGGGGCTACCAGCGAGCGTCACAGGCTCCCGAGATTACGGGAACGATTTAGAAGAATCTCGAAGATGTATTGCATCAGGAATCGCGGCGTTTCTCACGACAGTTCGGCGCCTGTTGCGTTCCTCAACATGCCTGACGATTCCAGAATTATCATGAGAACAGGCGCCTCCAATACATGCACGAATCCCTCCGTGGTGCAGAACTTCTCGAAGATGCGTTTTCCTTTCCTTTAACTCACAATTCTTTGCTATGAGGCAATTACCATTGTATATATATATATATAATATATATATATATATATATATATATATATGTATATATATATATATATATATATATATATATATATATGTATTTTGTGTGTGTATGTATATATATGTATATATATAGATTACATGAACATGTTTATATATAAATATATATAAATATCAAATATATTCATATATACAAGTATATATACTATATATTTACATATATATTTATATATACTTATATATACATACTATATCACCTGCGTGTAATTACTGTAATGGGTATGACATACCTATTACGCTCAATAAGAGTTGGCAAGGGCAAAGGAGCTTAAATTTTATAGCAGCATAAAAAAATAAACTGTCATGGATCATAAATTCTGATCACATATGCCAGCAATTAGATACAAAGATAAACAAATAGGTACGTAGATAAATGAACAGATAAATTAGTATATGAATTCATTATTTGCTACAAGATAAATAGATATATCATAACAAATGAATTAACATCAAATAAATCTGATTTTTATCTCTTCAACTGTTACAACTCAAGCTTTCGATAATAATAATCATAATAATAATAATAATAATAATAATACAATAATAACTAAAATAACTAATAATAAAAATAATAATAAGAATAATAATAATAAGGACGAAGGCAGAACTCCGCAGCATAGATCAGAAAACCAGGAAACATATGACAATACACAAAGCACTACACCCAAGAGCAAATACGGACAGACTATACATAACACGGAAGGAAGGAGGGAGAGGACTACTAAGTATAGAGGACTGCGTCAACATCGAGAACAGAGCACTGGGGCAATATCTGAAAACCAGTGAAGACGAGTGGCTAAAGAGTGCATGGGAAGAAGGACTAATAAAAGTAGACGAAGACCCAGAAATAACAGAGGGACAGGAGAATGACAGACAGAACAGAGGACTGGCACAACAAAGCCAATACGCGGACAATACATGAGACAGACTAAAGAACTAGCCAGCGATGACACATGGCAATGGCTACAGAGGGGAGAGCTAAAGAAGGGGAAACTGAAGGAATGATAACAGCGGCACAAGATCAGGCCCTAAGAACCAGATATGTTCAAAGAACGATAGACGGAAATAACATCTCCCCCATATGTAGGAAGTGCAATACGAAAAATGAAACCATAAACCACATAGCAAGCGAATGTCCGGCACTGGCACAGAACCAGTACAAAAAGAGCATGATTCAGTGGCAAAAACCCTCCACTGGAGCCTGTGCAAGAAACATCAGCTACCTTGCAGTGATAAGTGGTACGAGCACCAACCTGAGGGAGTGATAGAAAACGATAAGGCAAAGATCCTCTGGGACTATGGTTATCAGAACGGATAGGGTGATTACGTGCAAACAGACCAGACGTGACGTTGATTGACAAAGTCAAGAAGAAAGTATCACTCATTGATGTCGCAATACCATGGGACACCAGAGTTTGAAGAGAAAGAAGAGGGAAAAAAAAAAAAAAAAAAAAAAAAAAAAAAAATGGATAAGTATCAAGATCTGAAAATAGAAATAAGAAGGATATGGGATATGCCAGTGGAAATCGTACCCATAATTATAGGAGCACTAGGCACGATCCCAAGATCCTGAAAAGGAATCTAGAAAAACTAGAGGGGTGAGTAGCTCCAGGACTCATGCAGAAGAGTGTGATCCTAGAAACGGCACACACATAGTAGAAAAAGTGATGGATCACCCAAGGAGGCAGGATGCAAACCCCGGAAACTCCCCACACTTATAAATACCACCCAGTCGAATTGGAGGACTGTGATAGAGCAACAACAACAACAACAACAACAACAAAAATAATAATAATATTCTCATCGGATATAATGCTGAAAACACAAATGGACAAGAAGAACAAAATATTTGTTTTTTACCGTAAAGATCAAATGACCTAACAATTTGACATGATGCCACAGAAATGGTCACTTAGGAAAGCGATTTCTCTCTCTCTCTCTATCTCTCTCTCTCTCTCTCTCTCTCTCTCTTAGTTTTCATATTATCGTATTTTCGTTGCAATTTTTATGCAACATTATTTTTGGAAAGAGAGAGAGAGAGAGAGAGACCTTACAGACCTTACCTTACAGTTCGTTCGGGTTGCCCAAGGTCCCTCAGTGTGAGGCGCCTCTAATGTCTACCAGAGAGTTGCTAGTACATCTTCCGGTATATTTTGCATCTTCCAATCTTGGATGGTCTGGATGCAGTTTAGATATTTGTCGAGCTTATTCTTAAACACATCTACGCTCACTCCCCTGATATATTCCTCAGATGAGCTGGCAAGCGCATTGAATAGACGCTGCATTATCGATGCTGGTGTTCGTAGTGGGGATTAATGTCTGTGTGCTTTCCTTTCCTTATTTTTCCTGGTATAGTTTTGGGCACTATTATTCTACCTCTGCTTGCTCTTCTGATATTTTTAGTTCCATGATATTTTCTGTTATTCCTTCTATCTGTTTTTCCATGCCTGAATTATCATGTAGCGTTCTCTTCTCCTTCTAGACTATATATTTTAAGGATTGTAGTCTTTCCCAGTAGTCTAGGTCCTTAACTTCTTCTATTCTAGCTGTAAAGGACCTTTGTACACTCTCTATTTTGTGCAATATCCTTTTGATAGTGAGGGTACCATATCATATTGCAATATTCAAGTGGGACTACGAACATGATGTTTTATAAAGCATAATCATGTGTTTCAGCTTTTCTTGTTTGAAGTGCCGAACAACAAATTCTTCCCCATTTTTTTGCTTTAATTTGCCAAAACAGAATTGCTATTTGATCATTTGCATAAACATGTTCCTATCATCATCACACAAGGTCTTTATGCTCCTTGATTTGTGCTGTCTCATTATAGGTCCCTCTATGCATAGGCTTTCCCTTCTCTGTCTCCATAATTTATTGATTCAAATTATCAGAGTTAAATACCATCCTATTTTCCTCTGCCCAATCATATACTTTGTTAAGGTCTCTTTGTAGAGCGTCCTATCTTCATCACAAGTAATTTCTCTACTTATTCTTGTGTCATCAGCGAAACTACTCACTACCGAATCCATAACATTACTGTCTATGTCTTCAATCATAATAACAAACAATATTGCAGCTAGCACCGTACCTTGTGGCTACACAGGATATTACCTTGGTTTCAATCCGATTTCTCATCGTTTGCAATAACTATCTGTTTTCTGTTGTGTAAAAATTCTTTTAACCATCTTCCTACTTTATCTACGATATTGTGTTTTCTAATTTCTTTGCTATATATGGTCTACTTTGTCAAAAGCTTTTGCAAAGTCTAGATAAACCACATCTGTTTCATTTCCGCTTTTCATATTTTTGAATATGTTCTCACGGTGACTAACAGTTGGGTTTGTGTACTTTTTCCGGGTACGAAAACCGTGTTGTCCTATATTAAACAAATTATTTTTTATTAAATGTTTCATAATATTTTCTTCATTACCCTTTCATACACTTTCAATAATATGGATGTTAGATCACAGGCCTATAATTTACTTGCCTCAAGTCTTGATCCACTTTTGAAAAGTAGGGGTGATATATGCTAATTTGTGCTCATCATAAAATCTTGCCTGTATCTACACTTTGTCTTAATAATATTGCAAGTGGCTTTGCGATAGAATGAACTACTTTCTTTAACAAAATAGCAGGCACTCCATCCGGCCCTGCAGCAGCTCCATTTTTAATTTCATTAATTGCCTGCACAATATCAGCTTCATTAATTTCTATGTCAGAGCTAAATATTCACTATTTTCGTCCTTACTTCTATATCATTATCTTCATTATCTATTCTAGGGTGAATTCTCTCTTATATCGTTCTGCCCAGTATGTTGCAAATTTCCTTTTTTTCATTCGTTAATCTCCCTTCAATTCTCAGAGGGCCTATTTCTATTCTTCTTTTATTCATTCTTCTTCGCATATGAGTATAATAGTTTGGGGTTTTGCTTGATATTTAATAGGGTTTTTTTTCTTCCAAGTCCCGTTTTTTCATTTTCTTTTGATTGTATAATCTTTTGTTCTGCATTTTTTTCTATTCTTACTTTTTAGTTCTATAACTTTTCAATGCATTTTTTCTTTTGCAAGACCTTTTTTCCACTTTCTGATTTTCTGGAACAAGATCTTCTGTCTCTTGGTATGCATGAATGATGTTTACTTTTCTTCTTCGGTATATATTTATCCACTATTTTCTCCAAATATTTTATATAATATCTCCGTATTTACCCTTATGTCATCACTTACGAAAAATTTATGGTTATCCCAATCTTTGTTTAATTCTTCATTAATTTTCTGACCATTTTATATTTTTACTGTAGAAAGTTGTATTTTCCATATCCTTCCCACTTTTTTCATTTCTTGCTTATCTCTATTTTCACTTGCTTGGAATGAAACTGTTAATTCTATGACATTATGGTCGTGAAATACTCGCATTATACTATTATTATTTCTTTAACATAATTCATCTCGTTCACAAATATAACTAGTCTAAAGTATTTTCCCTTTCTTGTTGGCAGGTGATTTATTTGTTGAATGTTATATTCTAGTAGCATATCTAATAGCTTTTCAAATTGCCTCTTATCTTCTGCACTACTATTACTCTTTTTTATATGTATAAGTACACACAATCTCCTATTCGTTCTTTCCATTCTACGAAAGGAAAGTTGAAGTCACCAGATAGGAGAATATTCCAGTCCTTGTGTTTCTACATATATCATCCAATTTTTCAATTATTAAGTCAAAACTCTTTAGTATTAGGAGGTCTATATATACTATGTTCATTAATTTTTCAGATTCAAAATTCTACCGCTATTAGTTCACATTCTGAGTTACTATATTTCTCATATATTTTTTCCTTGTTTTTTGTCTTTCCCATATATTGCGGTTCCCCCTGATTCCTATTTTTTCTATCTGATCTATAAGTTTGGAACCCTTTTATTTGATCATCATTCCCAGTCTCTTGGGAATACCAGGTTTTTTCACTTATATTCATTATATCTATTTTCTTTTCATTTTGGGTTAGTTCTTCTAAGTACTCTATTTTTCTGATTTGAGTTACTCGTAAACTAAACCCTGCGCATTCATCACTATGATGGTTTGCGTGTTTTCTCCTTCATTTAATAATGGTAGTAATAAGGATTTTCCCATGTCTCTTTCCTGTTCTGGTATGTTGTTCTTTTTTTCATTTCCAGAAATTCTGACATTAAAAAATCAAACTTTTGCCATAATATTTGATCTTCCTTCATCATAATTATTCATTTTTGTGTCTGGAATCTGCAATTTTCTCCGTTTCTGCAATATTCCTCTTGGCATAATAAATACAGTTATTATCTCTTGAGTAGAATTTCGGAGCTGATGCTTTGAAATTTTTTTGCTGACACCTCTGCATATCTCATTGGTGGTTTGCTTTTCTCTTTTACCTGATATTCTTGATTTCTCTCTTTTATTTGTTTCTTTCTTATTTGGATTTTATTACTTGGTTGGTTATTTATTTGATTATGATTCATGGCTACAGGGTGCATATATTTGCATTTTTTGTCGAACTATTACATCCTTTTCCTTCTTTTAGGTACATAGTTTGGATGCAGATCTCTGCAATCATCCCCATAGCCATCTAGGTATGGCACATTTTACCATATATTTCATAGTTTTGACATACCTTAGGATGTTTGAGTAACATCTTTCTCCAAATCTGCAATTCCCTCTTTTCAAAAGGTTGCAGATTTTGTCCTTCTTGTCTATTTTTTCCTCTTTCCTGTCATTGTGTAGATCTGGGTAGAGCCTCTTCGGGATTTGGCTTTTCTGTTGTCATATCGTAATTTATTTCTTCGTAGGTATGCTGCTTTATTGCCTCATATGTAGTATCAATGAGTATCTCTGCATCCATACTTTTATCTTGTTCTTTGTTTCCTTATTATTTTTTTCTGTCATTTCATTTTTGTTTATTTTCTTCTCTTCCGTTTTCCTCTTCTTCTTCTTCTTCTTCTTCCTCTTCCTCTTCTTCTTCATCCTCAACTATTTGTACATTCAATCTTGATTTAATAACATTGTCTATCCATGATAGACATGTTGAACAAAAATTCTTGTATCTTTTCTCAAATCTTGCATTACCTCAGCACACTGTGGATGGGTCGGAATGTTGCATGCAGCACATTTTCTGATTAGGTTTTTGGATTGACTATGCTATACCAAACCTTACACAGTTTGCATGCTTTTGGCATTCTTTTTCCTAATGCATCAATTAGGATATTCACAAGATTCACCTTATTCATTTTCTTTGTCGGAATATGTTGGTTTATGTATATTTTCTTTATGAGTCTCTTGACCACTTGGATTTTTATTTGGAACTTCTTCAATTATTTTCAACAAGATGTTTTCATTAGATTTGTTCCAGTTTGAAGGATTATATCCTTCTAATATATCTATGAATGCTTTGTATCTTTTGGTTAGGACTGTTGCTGATTTCATAGATGAGAAATGCCAGTTCCTTCCTGCTACCATGATCGTATTGCGGAATCCGCCAAGCAAGCTAAATTACGCCACTTCTCCCGCAGTTGGAACTTACTGCCATCTTGTTCTGATTACAGTATTACACTTGATAAAACTAACTTAGAAGGACGCTTTATGCTACTATTTTTTACACTAATCTTATCACCGATAGTTCACGAACACTTCTAGATCTCAAATTCTAGTCGTATGTTAAACTTGTGATATCTGTTGATTAATCTGACTTCACGCGGGTACGTCTCACCAAGCAAGATGGCTACTACTAAGAGAGAGAGAGAGAGAGAGATAGAGAGAGAGAGAGAGAGAGAGAGCCCTTAAAAAAAAAAAGAAAAAAAAAAAAAAATGATCTAGAAAATCATGTAGTTGATGACATATGTGCTATCTCTCTCTCTCTCTCTCTCTCTCTCTCTCTCCTTTCAAGAATAAAAACATAATCCACATCTCTTACCTGCCAGAGATCAGACCATCTTTAACAAAAGAGAGAGAGAGAGAGAGAGAGAGAGAGAGAGAGAGAGAGAGAGAGCCCTTAAAAAAAAAGAAAATTATCTAGAAATCATGTAGTTGATGACATTTATATGTGCTATCTCTCTCTCTCTCTCTCTCTCTCTCTCTCTCTCTCTTTCAAGAATAAAAACATAATCCACATCTCTTACCTGCCAGAGATCAGACCATCTTTAACAAAAGAGAGAGAGAGAGAGAGAGAGAGAGAGAGAGAGAGAGAGAGAGAGAGAGAGAGAATGTTGCAACAGCATTTAAACGCCACATTTTTTTTAATTCTTAAATATTTTTACCCTTTCTGCCATTCAAATACCCTCGAGAAGCGGAGGCGTACGCATATCCACCCTTGGCACTGCCAAGTCTGGGCACGAGTGCCAATGTGTCTCCTTCGCTTTATTGAAAATGAAAACCTCCATTAATAGTTCCAAGAAGGTCTACGGTTTACAATTGCAAAGGTTATTGCGTTTTGTTGTAAATGAATTAGCAAAAATAAAAGTGTAAATTCGACCGGAGTTGGGATATGGTCACTGAGGTTTGTGTACATATACTGTTATACACAATCCACACATACACATATGTATTATATATATATACATATGTAGATATATATACATATATATACATACATAGCCATAATTTAGACCAACCAGCAAAGATGACTGATTTCTTCCCATGAACTAGTTTCAAAAAGGAAAAAAATGAAAAAAAATGAAGGCAGAAAAAAGACAAAGGATGAGAAAGAACGAATAAAACAACGAGCGAAGACGGAAAATTTAAAAAGATCACAACTAGAGTAAAAAAAAAAAAAAAAAGAGACCAGGAGTCTCTATCATTCTACCAAGAAGAAGAAATGTAAACAAAGGCTGAAAGGTCCTCCAAGACAGCTACTTAAACCGGCGAGATTCTCGCTTCTTCAAATCACCAAGTTTCACGCTACGACAATTTTTCAGGAACGCAGGGAAAATGCAAAAGAATAGTCCAAGTAGTTTTTCGGGTGTGTTATTTTTTTATGCGTTGCATTGTATTTTTTTTACCTAGCATGCATTGCAAAAGTAAGAGACAAAAATATCTTCTTTTAATAATTTTTTTCAAGGGTCAAAAGTGTATTGCATTGTTGGGCAGTCTTTTGTTATAATTTGAAAAGGGCAGAAGTAACAAGATTCTGGTTCAACTCTCTCTCTCTCTCTCTCTCTCTCTCTATATATATATATAATATATAATATATATATATATATATATATATATATATATATAATATATATATATATATTAACAGGATAAGACAAAAGGACCATAAAAAAACGCCAAAATATAGAGGGAAAAATACTATATTTTCAGGAGACTGCTGTCTCTCTCTTCTAGGTACCTGAAGAGAGAGACAGCAGTCTCTGAAATATAGTATTTTCTCTCTATATTTTGGCGTTTTTATGGGCTCCTTTTGTTTTTATATATATATATATATATATATATATATATATATATATATTCTATATATATATATATATATATAGATGGAATTCTGTTGTAACAACATTTTTACCAGTCCTATATATACATACACACACACACACACACACACACACACATATATAGATATATATATATATTAT
>NC_061101.1:13051654-13069154 GCF_015104395.2 Macrobrachium nipponense | reverse complement strand
CAAGATGTTTTTCGTTGAGTTAAGGTTTCTTTGTAATAGGACTTTTTTCTTTTTAAAATTTCTTTGCTTTTATCGTTGTACAGCTTTGAACAATATATATTCTATACATTCTTCTATTCCATTTTTATCATTGTTATGTCTTCGTCTCCACATTTTTCTTAATTTTTTCTTTCCTTTATTCCCGCTTTCTCTCGTTCTCTCGTTATCAAGCTTACCCTAATCCTTATATTCGCTCTCTCTCTCTCTCTCTCTCTCTCTCTCTCTCTCTCTCTCTCTCTCCTATCTGACACCCTGCATTTCTCTGCTCCTAAATTTGTTGCCGAAAATACACAGTTCCTCTTTCGCCAGGCACCCCGCTAACTTCTCTCTCTGTCTCTCTCTCTCTCTCTCTCTCTCCCACGCACACGCACACAAGGCACCATTCTTTGCATTCCTCGATTCCTTTGTTGTCTGATAGCGTTTCTTTTCTTTGGCGTTTTTTGTTACCTTGTGAGACCGTCTTTTTTATCTCTCTCTCTCTTCTCTCTCTCTCTCTCTCTCTCTCTCTCTCTCTCGTCCTTTGATGTATTCCGTTCTTCCTGAGCTTCTTTGATCATATTTTTATGCATAAACGTGTATATAAATAATACACACATGTATATGTATAAATATACGAATATATGCATACACTTATATAACATCAATAAACGATATACAAATGCATTTAAACAAACACATACATTCATATACATTCATACACATGCAGTTGTATAGATGCGAATAGGATGTCTATAAAATAAGCTTCACATTTTTATAGGAATTTATATTATATATATATATATATATATATATATATATATATATATATATGTACTATACATATATATATACATATATATAGATATATATATATATCTATATATATATATATATATATATATATAGAGAGATGAGAGAAGAGAGAGAGAGAGAGAGAGAGAGAACCGTCCCAATAATCATCCGAATAATTCGGGACCCACAAAACTTCCATTTGTCCAACCCGCGCGCAATCACAGACTAACAGAAGACGCCAAAAATAATCTGGATGATCTCGATAATCCAGACTCCGATAATTATAATAATTTCCATCGACTGAGGCAATAATAATAATTATTATCTCTTATTATCTAATTATTCCTAATCGTATGTTTGTAGCGACTTTTTCGTGAGCGAAAATAAAATAGATACGACAATGTTTTTTTCTCTTGGTGTGACGTTATCGCCCTCCTCGTGACGTCACGGCCTTCCTCGTGACGTCATTTGGGTCCTTTTCCTTTTTTTCTTTATTTTTTCTTTTTTATTTTGGTGAGCGGGATTTCTCCGGTTTGCAAAAGGAGCGGATTTGGGATTTATCGTTTGCGACGTAAAGGGGATTACGTATTATTTTAGACTGGAGGGAGATCTCTCTCTCTCTCTCTCTCTCTCTCTCTCTCTCTCTCGATCTCTCTCTCGAGATGTGGGCGAATATTTGTATGTAAAATTATACACACATTCACATTATATATATATATATATATATATATTATATATATATATATATGATATATATATATATATATATATATACATATATAGATATATATATATATATATATATATATATATAGAGAGAGAGAGAGAGAGAGAGAGAGAGAGAGAGAGAGAGAGAGAGAGTTTTCGTTTATGTCCCTTCAAACACTACCACAACCACATTTCAATGTCCCTATAAAGAATGGACTCACAAGCGTTGGTTAAAGTTTAAAAATAACACAAAAGCGCTACGTATGATTCCCGAAAACGTTCCAGAGTTCCCCGAAATCGTCTCCCAGTTTATGGGACCAACTTTTTTTTTATTTTTTTTTATTTAACCAGGGCCAAAGTAATGCGCCCAAATGCGCCGGCGGTGGGAGGAGGGTGAGCGATTTCGCGGGTGGACCAAAAATGCCCGTAATATTTCGATGCATGATTTTAAAATAGTTTTAATATTTAGATTTTTTTAATGGATTTTATTGTTTGGTGATTTGTGAAAATTTTGAAATAATCAAAATAGCGTTACCTGCATAATATTTTAGTCGCGATTTTAAACAATTTTAATATTTTAAGTAACTTTTTGTTTTAGATTTTAGGGTTTAGTGACCTGTGAAGATTTTGAAATATTTAATTTAAATAGCAATAACAGAAATATTTTCAAATGAAAACATTTTTTATTATAAACAAGAAATGATCATTAATATATTGAACTTCAATGAAAATATCAATATTTTGTCTTAATTATTGTGTCTTTTGTAATCATCATTACAAATATTATTCATGTTGCGCATAGCCTTGTTTACCTAATTTGCATAGCCATGATTTTAGATCAATACACCGGATATAGGAATTTAAATGAGTTTTACAATAATCCTATTAAAGTCAATTATCACTTGCAATTATATAATTTTTAAAGACTCGCTATTCTGGGCAAACAAAAATCTGTCCATTTTCCCTGTTTATCTGTCAGTATCTATCAAAAACAGCTGATTTTTTTTATCTCTCTGTCAAAATTCTGCTGATTTCACTGTCTGTTTGTTGTTAATAATAGCAGATTTTATTGTCTGTCTGTCAAAAACCAGCTTATCCTACTGTCTGTGTCAAAAAATATCCGATTTTACTCTGTCAAAAAAGCAGATTTTATTGTCTGTCTGTCAAAAACCCCGCTTATTTTGCCGTTTGTTGTCAAGAGCTGTTAATTTTACCGTCATAAATACCTGATTTTACTGTCTGTCTTTCTATAACATGATTTTTTCATGTCTGTCTGTTAAAATACTGATGATATGTTTGTTTGTTGTAAAAAAAAACTGACATTACTGTTTACTGTCTGTGTCAAAAACAGTTACTGTCTGTAAAAAACAACTGATTTTACTGTCTGTTTGTTGTAAAAAAGCAGCCAATTTTACTGTCTGTCTGTCAAAAACAGCTGATTTTACTGTCTGTCTGAATGTGTCAAAAACAGCTGATTTTTCTATCTTCTGAAATTCTGAAAGATCTCTCTCTCTCTCTGCCTTTCATCGCTATTACATCATCAATCATTCTCCTATCTGCCCCGTCTCTCTCTCTCTCTCTCTCTCTCTCTCTCTCTCTCTCTCTCTCTCTCTCTCTCTCTCTTATTTCCGCTTCCAAACTGCAACTCATCAATCATTCGCTTCCTTATCTCTTCAGAGCGATAGCAATTCTGTTTCCAAACCTTTCTCCTATATATTTCGTCTCTCTCTCTCTCTCTCTCTCTCTCTCTCTCTCTCTCTCTCTCTCTCTCCCTTCATAGCTTGAAAAATTCTCTTTCTCTCTCTCTCTCTCTTTTGTAGCCTGGAAAATACCTCTCTGTTTCGTAGCATGAACATCACGTAACAAAACATCATACCATTACGAATAGATCAAAAATAGATAATATTCACATTAAATCATCATCACCATCCCATAACGAATATTGATCAACCACGATATTAAATAATAGATATATATATATGATATATATATATATATATATATATATATATATATATATATATATATTGATCTCAGTATGATTCATATAATCATCTTTACGACCGACTTCTTAAATCAGGCTGATACGTCAAGTTAAGCAAGCCTCGTTGACAAGTGATGTTTTACTATGTGACTGTTCTGAGGCTACGTAACACTACGTAAGTCAGTGGACTGTCGGCAGGAGAGAGAGAGAGAGAGAGAGAGAGAGAGAGAGAGAGAGAGAGAGAGAGTATTTATAATTCTAAGTATTTATTTCTATCTCAAACAATTTAACAATAAGAATTTAACTCAGAGAGAGAGAGAGAGAGAGAGAGAGAGAGAGAGAGAGAGAGAGAGAGAGCTCACCTTTATATTTCCCCCAAGAGAAAATGATATGTTTGTTTCATACGAACGTCAACCATTTCCCTCTGGAAACATTTGACAGTAAAGGGAATTTTGAGGCCATGAAATTTCTTGAAACAATATAAAATAATTTTTGGGACTGACTCTGGGAAGAATATATTAGTGAAATAGGCCTATGGTGGCTTTTAAAATTCAATTGTAAAGACAAAAATAGGCCTTTTGGATATTCCAGAGACGGGGGAATATTTTTATTTGTTTTGTGGTTGCCAAAAGAAAAAAATTTACCATTTTGGAGTTAATTTAGAAAAATTATATTCGAGAAATGGGCCTAATGTGGCTTTTGCATTTAATTGATTTAAATTCTGAAAAATTATAGGTCTTTATGTGTCACCTATTCCAGATATTGGGGGAAAATCTAGACATATTTGTAGTTAAAAAGATAATTTCTGTAGTTGCCATAAATTGGAACTGTAGCTGAGGAAATTGGAACTTTTTGTGGTTGCAAAAAAAAAAAAAAAAAAAAAAAAAAAAAAAAAGGAACTTTTTGTTATTGCAATTAAAATTGGAACTTTCTGAAATTGTCATAAATTGGAACTTTTTGTAGTTGCAAAAATTGGGACTTTCTGAAGTTGCAAAAATGGGACATTTTGCAGTTGCAAAAATAAGGACTTCATGTAGCTGCAAAAAAATTGGACTTTTAAATTTGAAAAATTGGACTTTTTATAGTTGCAAAAATTTGGAATTTATGTACTAGCAAAAAAAAAAAAAAAAAAAAAAAAAAAAAAAAAAAAAAAAAAAAAAAAACAAAAAAAAAAAAAAAAAAAAAAAAAAAAAAAAAAAACAATCTGTAGGTGCCATAAATTGAAACCTTTTGTAGTCGCAAAAATTGGGACTTTCTGTAGTTGCAAAAAAAATCTGTAGTAGCCATAAATTGGAACTTTTCATAGTTGGAAAAATTGAAACTTTTCGTAGTTGCAAAGATTGGGACTTTCTGTAGTTGCAAAAAATTCTGTAGTTGCCATAAATTGGAACTTTTCGTAGTTGCAAAAATTTAATCTTTTCGTAGTTGCAAAAATTGGGACTTTCTGTAATTTCAAAAAAATCGAGACTTTCAGAAGTTGCCATGAATTGGAACATTCTATAGTTTAAAAAAACTGTTATTTTTATGACTGCAAAAGATTTGAACTTTTTGTAGTAGCTGGAAAATTGCAACTCTTTATAGTTGCAAAGATTTTTTCAACTTTTTCTAGTTACAAATAGCAACAGAAGTTTTTTTTAGTTTAAAAAACATTACATATAAAAAAAAGCTTTTGAAAGCAACTTAAAAACAGATAAAAATCACTTCTATGAAGTATTTATAATGGATATATACTTTCCTTACTTTTTCAGAGAGAGAGAGAGAGAGAGAGAGAGAGAGAGAGAGAGAGAGAGACATTGACATTTCGCATTTCAGAACTGACCAGAAATTTAGAACATTCTGCCGTTAAATTCAGTCGTTTTTTGGGAAGACAAATACTCCAAAAACTTCGCAAGCATTTAGCTAAACTAAAACAGCAGACACTTGACCAAAAATCCTACAAAAATGAGCCTCATTTAACCACTTCTCCTCCTCCCCCATTCCCCTCCCCAAAGTTAAACAGTCATTAAACAAACAAGCAGCTTATTCGAATAACTTTGTCATGCGTATCTTTACAAAGGCATCCCACCCACCCAGTTTATATATCATAGCCAGTGACGTTTTTAAGAAATGTTTTAAACGTAAGAGAATCCATGTTTTAAGGAACGTATGTGACAAGTGATGGTATTCTAACAGATAATGTGCATGCTTTAATTTTCAATTTGCGTGACCGAGTTTTCTCAAAATTGTAGCGCGGAAATTAGTTTTGTAATCGACAGTAATTCTGTAATTTGATTTGTTTTTTTAAAGACAAAATACAAAAAAAGAGGTATGATATTATTGTTATTATCATCATTAATAATAAGTGAAAAACATATTTCTAATTATGCAGAATTGGAAAAAACAATATATATATAATAAGATTATCCATATCAGACCACAGTTGATCTCAGTGACATAGCCAATATAAGATTGGCTGGATATATTTAATAGAATATATATATATATATATATATATATATATATATATATATATATATATATATATATATATATATATATATACACATAAACACACAACCTTCCATGTCATCTTGAATAACCTCTAATCTTTATGACTGACAGCTGTCAGCCGTAAGTATGACAGATCTCAAACCTTGCCACTTTATATTATTTGAAAGAGATTAATGCCAATAATATGCCAATAACAAATAATAATATCTGTTGGTGTTATAAATACAAAATAAAAAAAAATAATAGCTTCAAATTACTTAAAATCATTCTACATTAGATTGTCATACAGGGAAGGTAAAAGTGCCGGTTGTATCGTGAAATTCACAGGTACAAGTACCAGTGAGATATTATGCAAAGTTGCTCAACGATATTTTACAAAAGAACTACTTGTCTGAAACGGTTCAATATTTGTAAAAGGCTGATTCGTGTGTCTTGTACGTGAATCATATTTTCGAAATATTTTTTTTCTTTTCTTGGCTCTGGGAATCTGGGGTTTATCACACAGACATTTAAATTTATAACCCGTATAAATATTATATATACAACAAGATATATATATATATATATAATATATATATATATATATATATATACATACATATTAATTTTAAATATAAACCCATATAATATATATATAATACGTTATATATATATATATCATATATAATATTATTATAATATATAATATTATATATCTATATATATATATATATATAACATTCGATATATATTTTCTGTTTATTCTCACTAAAGATTTATTACACAATGTCTGACAGAACATAAAAAGAGTTGAATAACTCCAGAGGCTGTCATTTAGACATGATTGATGAACACTCAAAAAATAAATAAAAAAAATTGTGAATTCTGATGATAAATGCCATCGCTTTTCTTGCACATCCCGTATATAAATATATAAAAAATCAGTGCTGTCGAAAAAGCTTATTTATTTGATAAATTATGTATATTTTATGCAGTAAAATCCTTTTGATAAAGGATAAATAACTGAACTTAATGTGAATTTTCAAATGAACATATATACGTATACGAAATCAGCTACATTACGAAGAAACAAAGGGATTTTCATGAATATTAAAATAAATTTAACAATTTGATTAAATAATGAAATATATATGCATAAATATGTATACTATACTATACTATACATACATACATACATACATACATACATACATACATTATATATATATATTTATATTATATATATATATATATATATATATATATATATATCTATCACCAAACTAAACGGACCATAAGATATAAACCAGAAACCCCCCACAAAAAAACAATCCCTACAATCAATATAAAAAAAACATGCAAAACTCAAAAAACAAAAATGTTCTCCACAAATCAGATAAATTTGAAAAGTATTCCTGAACATTACACAAAATAGGTTTAAAATTCAGCGAATTCTAGCAAATCTCTTTGCTTGAGATGTTAGCCCCACCTTCTGTAGAGAAGTGTCAGACGGGAGGTGTTAATTTCAGCGCTTCCTCAAGCTTGCCAAGAGAGAGAGAGAGAGAGAGAGAGAGAGAGAGAGAGAGAGAGAGAGAGAGCTTACTGAATAAACATTTCTGTGAACACTTCTGATGAACAAATAGGGTTAATGTTAACCTAAATACTTTTTAATCATTTTTTTATTGTGATTTAGCAGTTATATTGCGTGAAATACAACCTCTGTTTATGGAATTTAACGAAATATAAAGGTTGAAATGTTAATTTTGGTTCAAATACTATAGCACAACTGTATACTTCCCATTTGCAAACACAATATTTATATATATATATATATATATATATATAATATATATATATATATATATATATATATATATGTGTGTGTGTGTGTGTGTGTGTGTGTGTTACTACAGAACAGGTCAGCAAAAAAACAAATGAATGAATATATTAAAACATAACAAGCAAAAATTAATCAAACTTATTAAAGTAAGAATAAAAACACGACAAATAAAAAATCACAGAAAACTCTACAAAAAACGTTACAAAGATAAAAGTAACTAAAAAAATAAAAATAAAATAAAGGTTTGTGACAGGAAAATGTTGAAAAATTGAAGCCTCGAGATTCTGCATTGAATTAAATTTTCCAGATCAGTGGAGTTGACGAAATGCAATGAAGCTTTGGAAGCCAGAGAGAGAGAGACAGAGAGAGAGAGAGAGAGAGAGAGAGAGAGAGAGAGTAACTGCGTGTAAGAAATTCTTTGTATCTTGGAGTCAATATATATATATATATATATATATATATATATATATATATATATATATATATATATATATATATAATATATATGAACAACTTGATCACGAAGTATATAAAACGTGATGCTATGTATAAATAAAGGTTTTTTGCCACGAAGGAAAAATGAAAAAGCGAGATAGCCAAATACTTTCGGTCCTGTTCGGACTCTAAAACTGAAGGGTCCGAACAGGACCGAAAGTACTTGGCTATCTCGCTTTTTCATTTTTTCCTTCGTGGCAAAAAATCTTTATTTATATATATATATATATATATATATATATATATATATATATATAGTATATATACATGTGTGTGTGTGTGTGTGTGAAAAACATGAGTATAAGCTAATGTAATTATACCTATATGGAGAGAGAGAGAGAGAGAGAGAGAGAGAGAGAGAGAGAGATAGGACTCAATTTACGGGTTTAATAAGGCTAAGCAAACGGTACCCTGTATGGGTCCCGAAATTGTCGTCCACGAATTTTACGCCCGGGGCATTCCTTAATATCAAGTCTTGGCCTGATATAAGACACACTCTCTCTCTCTCTCTCTCTCTCTCTCTCTCTCTCTCTCTCTCTCTCTATCCTCCACACCCTCACAATTCCTCGAGTCAATATAAATATAGATAAAACTATAGGCTTATATTTGATACATTCGTTTTTCTGTCTCGAAAGTTATTTCTCTCTCTCTCTCTCTCTCTCTCTCTCTCTCTCTCTCTCTCTCTCTCCATTTCTCTCACGTCTACTTTGGCTTAAAAGCTTAACCGCGGATGATACTCGGCTCACAGCTTAAGCTTAACAACGCCAGGAATGCTGAAGCTTAACTGATCAAAGCTTAAAAGCTCTTTTACAGTTCACGTGTTTACATTTTATGAGGCAATTACAATCTTGGTCTTCAAGGAGCTCTTAATTCGATGGGTTACATCTCGTTTTCAGTTCGTCTGTCTTAGTTTCCGTTTTCTATGTAACTTTCTCTCTCTCTCTCTCTCTCTCTCTCTCTCTCTCTCTCTCTCTCTCTCTCTCGTATGGGCAGGAATAAAAAGACAAAAGTGCTGCTGCAGAAATCTATTGAGAATTTTTTGTTTTTTGTAGAGAAAAAATTCGTAGACAGAATGACTACATTCTCTCTCTCTCTCTCTCTCTCTCTCTCTCTCTCTCTCTTCTCTCTCTCTCTTATTTGGTTTATTAACTTTTCTTATATATTCACTTTTCAATCCTCTAAACTATGCTAACTCCGAAGAGGAGAGAGAGAGAGAGAGAGAGAGAGAGAGAGAGAGTTACAAAAGTATTTTCCTCTTGTAATATATTTTACAAAAATGTAAAGGAACTATCTCAAGGGTATACTACCACTCGACAGAGAGAGAGAGAGAGAGAGAGAGAGAGAGAGAGAGAGAGAGAGAGCATTAACACCAGTCTATTAGCAAAGCCAAAACGAATAAAGAACAATGGACAACACACACACACACACACGCACACACCCCATAAAGAAACAAAGATACGCACCATTCAACGAGCATTTTAAATCTCTCGTTTCAACGTAAACAAAAACCTCCAGAAGGTGGTGGGAGAGAGAGAGAGAGAGAGAGAGGGAGGGAGAGGGGGGGGGAATAAATTCAGGGGGTGGGTGACCCCTCCCCTCGCTCCCCCTCTTCCCCACTCTACCCTCTGGACCACAGCATCCAGTTAGTCACTCTGCTGCAGTGGGAGATGGACCAGTCAAAAACGATCGAGGGGTGATATGGGGAAAATGTGTTGCCAAAGGTAGGATAAGAGAGAGAGAGAGAGAGAGAGAGAATATTATTCCAAAAGCATTTTCCTTTTTGGCACAAGAGAGGAACTGATATAAAGGCAATATCTCATGAGTATTACCATTTGAGAGAGAGAGAGAGAGAGAGAGAGAGAGAGAGATGGAGTGGGCTTGTATGTATGTGTGAGAGATAGAGTTAGAGAAAGAGAGGGAGCGGCGTGTTAGTGTCTGTGTGAAGAGAGAGAGAACGTGTTTGTGTATGTGTGCACTGGAGAGAGAGAGAGGGAGAGAGAGACGCCAGGTTGTATATGTGTTTGCATTTGCTAGGATGAGAGAGAGAAATGAAGAGAGGGAAAACCTGTGCATATGTATGCGTGTCCGAGAGAGAGAGAGAGAGAGAGAGAGAGAGAGAGAGAGAGCAAGGCTCGATGGGCGAGAGCGAGATTTGAAGCTGAAAGCCATTGCTACGACCTGCCTCCAAAGGCAATCGAACTTTCTATCGCACATAGCATTTTTGCGACTTGGTTTAAAGAATTATTCTAAAAAAGAAAAAAAAACATGTATTTCACGAGTGTGATTCATATCTTAAAAACCACGGTATTGCAGGTCACCTGTTATGTATATATGTTTTCATTCTCAGATTCAACTTATTTCCTGACGTCCAAACGTTTAAATCATCTGTATATTATCATTAAATCATCTCCTGTATATTATCATTAATTAATCCGCCTGTCTCCGTGACACAAAATAAAGACCCAAGACTCACCCGGTAGGAAATATATTAAATCGCCACGAAATCTCCATCAGAGAGCATTAATATATCACCTTTTATCTAATTTCCATTAATCCACACTGAAACCTCCTTACATAAATCTACAAACGATTAATCTCCTGATTGATGTATGATAATAAATCTCCCACATATCAAAGACACTCATTGAAATCCCCACGAGAGGGGATTAATAAATCACCTCTGGTATTGTCCAAGGGACTGAGTCACTTGTTAACATGGCTACGTATTGACCCAATACATTCCCATGACTGATTGCGTATTGGATGAGAATTGTGTTATGGTAAGGTGGACTGACAACCTATTATACAATTCAGTTAATCTATTTATAAAAATATACGCGCTTGTGTAGTAGTATATCCTCTCTCTCTCTCTCTCTCTCTCTCTCTCTCTCTCTCTATTATTATTATTATTATTATTATTATTATTATTATTATTATTATTATTATTATTACTATTGTGAACTACAGATAATTCAGTTAGTCTGTTTATAGATATACACGCATAATTAACATGCTCTCTCTCATATATATGATCGCATGCCTACTGACATATGACGTAAGCACATATATTCAGAGAGAGAGAGAAAGAGAGAGAGAGAGAGAGAGAGAGAGAGAGAGAGAGAGAGAGAGAGAGATCCATCTCTACCCATACATTAGGGGTCTCTGAACTTCCTCTAATGAGCCATCGAATATTGGAGATGAACTTAGGCTCTTAATTAAGAGGGGGTTCTCAACGCCCCCCTGGACCCCACCTGGCCCACCTACCCTCCCCCCACATCCCTTCAACGTCACCTGTATCATCAGCAGGTTATCACCTGGTTTTCCATATGACAGGTTAAATGTATTTCATTTTATGGAAGGTTTTTTTTTATAGTAATTTTTTTAACGTCAATTTGGGATTATGGTTTTCTTATATGGAATGGGATATATATATATGCGTGTGTACGCACAGTATATATACATACATACATACACACACACATATATATAAATACATATGATGTGACATGCCCGTAGGGTTTCTTTTAGAAAGATTTTTTTCTTTCATTTGCGTGAAGAGGAAATGAAATGGAAATGAATATGGTGCAAGTTTTCCTTACGCGATGTAGAATGCCTTTACGCAATGATAGAGGGCATAATTATAACTGGGGATACAGAGACTATTTTTAATGAGGTTATGTTTGGGATATGGAGACTATTTTAAAGTGGTGATGATTGCCATTGGTGATGTCAAATGGTGATGCTAAAGGGGTTGTGCCTGGTGGTGAATGGTGGTGATAATTGGTGTTATGGGGGAATGTCAATATTAAGGCCCTTACTAGTGATAATGGAGATATTGTATAGAGAATTATTTACGGAGAATTATTACAGAGAATTGTTTACGGGGAATTATTTAAGTGGAATTATTACTGGAGATATTTATGGGGATTCTATGGGAGTTCGTGGTAATAATTTCTGGTGAATTCTGGTGAATTTTAGTGATACTGGCGAGTTCAGATACTGGTGTTATTTTCTGATACTAACATGGGTGTTGTACTGATATTAAGAGTGGTGATGTTTGTGAATATGGGAGGTACTAACCACAAATTTAGTTTTCCTTTTTTTTTTATGAGTTCAGCAGATAATTGCTTGAAGTCTACGTGAGTCACAGATGTTACAGGTGTCACGGGAATAGTTAACAGTGCCATTGCTTTTTCTTTTCCCCTTTTTCTTGGACGTTAGCCATCGCTGACGTAAATTTTTTTTATCATTGGTGAATTTGAATTTATTTATTTTTTCTCTCCGGGCAGTTTGTGTAGATTTTTTTAATATCTCAGTTCGTGACTTGGAGTCATTGTTCGGGAATGTGTTTATAATTTCAGCCGTTTGATGCTGCAGTGAGATTTAGGGGAGAATTTTTGCATTTTTTAATGTCTACATAATGGCACTACATTTTTTTATCTCTGGATATTTGTGTTCCGGAAATTGTTGGCCTTTGCACAATTGTGTTTGTAGCAATTTTGATCACACCACCCCAATGAAGATACATCAGATTAGCATTCCCAACGCTTGTCACTCGGACCACTGTCTCTAAATGATGACTCCACATTCTAAGAAATGTCACAGCATATCACATTACAATGGTATATTAAACATATCTTAGCAAATCCCTCTTTTATGTAACAGATATGTGTGGGTGTGTATTTAGAAATCAATAAGAAAAATGAAAATTAAAAACAATAAAATTAAGTATATAAAAAAGTACTTTTTAATAGTAAAACATTCTTTTAATAAATTCACAGTATACAAAAAAAATCTTAAATACAAGTTTATGTACCAAATGTTATTTCTATCAATTGTATTTAAAGTTTAAAAATTCTTCGATTCCTTGAAAAAATAAAAATTAAACTCCTCTTGAAACCATGGCCAAAGAATTCTTCCTCACCACCTGTTTGTGAGATATCACGGTGAGGGGTTTCCTCACTCGTGCACGCACATACACATACAAACAAACATACAGACACGCAAAGACACGCAAAAAGACAGACACGGACGAGGTCCCACAGACTTGAACATGGTTAGCCATCTTTCTTCATGACATTTGTACACGTTCACAGACCTTTATGTAAATATACAAACACGTACCTGAAAGCTGGGATAAACAGGCGTGTCTACAAACATGCACAGAACCACAAACGTATACACAAACACAGACCTGATTTCACATTCACAAACATTACAGACATTCATATCAACATATACACACGTATCTTTAACCTGGAACAAACAGGCGTGTCTACAAACATGCACAGATTCAGAGAAATGTACACAAACAAAGACCCTATTTCTTTGTTCATAAACATTACAAACATTCATACAAACATACATAAACGTATGCCTCATTTGGCATGAACAGGAGTCTGTATAAACGCGCACAGAACCACAAACTTAAAAACAGTCTCGTTTTCTCTTTTCACAGACATTCATACTACCATACACAGATATATCTCTCATCTGGCATAAACAGGAGTTTCTAGAAACATGCACAAACGCACAAACATGAAACACAAACCCTTGCAGGCCTTACAAGAACTAAGAGCATCTCCCCCAAATATATTTTTTTTCAAGGGGATGAACCGAGATGAATCCGCAGCTTCCAGAGGAAGCTCTCCCACTCCTTGGTCTTCAGCTTCTTCTTTGATTAGTAGACTGGTTTCCTGGACAATCTAACCCGCTCCCCACCCCCCCCCCCCTCTCTCTCCTCTCTCCTCTCTTCTCTCTCTCTCTCTCTCTCTCTCTCGTGACTACTGAGAATAACTTCAATCGTGGGATATACATACACGGATGTCTAAGAGAGAGTCAATATTATAACATACCCAACCCCCTCTCTCTCTCTCTCTCTCTTTCTCTCTCTTGTAATTACTGCAAATAGTTAAAATCGTAAGATATACATGCTTATGTGCAGGCGAGAGGCGATTCTCTCTCTCTCTCTCTCTCTCCTCTCTCTCTCTGGTAGACATTAAAGGTGCTTCACACTGAGGGACCTGGGGCAACCCGGACAAGATTTAAGGTCTGTAAGGTAAGGTCTCTCTCTCTCTCTCTCTCTCTCTCTCTCTCTCTCTCTCAATCAAAACCGGTATATTGTAGGATATACATGCACACACTCCTATGAGTGAGAGAGAGAGAGAGAAAGCCAGTTCTATAACGTACCCCGTCTCTATCTCTCTCTCTCTCTCTCTTTTCTTTATTCATGTCATGAAAGAAAGATTGAACAGCTGGACATACAGACCCACATATGTATTTGTAGCAGAGCCAGTTCTATAATAATTTATACTCTCTCTCTCTCTCTCTCTCTCTCTCTCTCTCTCTCTCTCTCTGGTCATTGTCGAGAGACCTGCCCGTCTCTCCTTTCTCTCAATGTGAACGGCCCATTGCTCCCTTATTTACGAGCGTGTATATTTTCTGGCGCTGCTCCGCGCGTCTTGTCGGTCTACTAGCATATTTCTGTACGGAATTGGGCTGGCTGACTCTTCTCTCTCGTCGATTGTCTGTGTGTGTGTGTGTGTGTGTGTGTGTGTGTAGTATGTGTATTTATTTTAAGTCTTGTTATAGATTTCGGCAGTTGCGCAATCGCGTTGTCTTTTGTTCGTTGTTGAAGAGGTGAGAATGATGTCTTTACTGTGATGAATAAATCGTTTAAAATATATATTTGCTTAAATTTTTGCTCGAGGTCACCAGATCGATAAACAGGTCAATACTCGTCATTTGCAATAGATTCATTCTCCACTTAATGACGTCGGCATGTCTACAAATAGTTTGTGATATGAATGTGACAAATTTCCAACATGTTTGTGATGTGTATGCGACAAATCTCCAACATATGTTGATTAATGACATGTTGACGACCTGTTTGTGATGCATATGCAACAAATCTCCAACATATGTTGATGACATGTTTACAACCTGTTTGTGATGCATATGCAACAAATCTCCAACATATGTTGATGACATGTCAACAGCTTGTGACATGTCTACAGCTTGTTGGTGACATGTATGTGCCAAATCTCCAATGTATGTCGATGACATTTCTACAGCTTGTTTGTGATATGTATGTGACAAATCTCCAACATATGTTGATGACACGTTTAGCTACAGCTAGTTTGTGACATGTGATGTGTGTGACAAATCACTGACATATGTTAATGACAATTTACCAACTTGTTTGTGATATGTGTGCAACAAATCTCCAACATATGTTGATGACATGTCTACAGCTTGTTGGTGATATGTATGTGCCAAATCTCCAACATATATGTTGATGACATGTCTACAGCTTGTTGGTGACATATATGTGACAAATCACCGACATATGTTTATGATTATTTAACAACTTATTTGTGATATGTATGCGACAAATCTCCAACATATGTTGATGACATGTCTACAGATTGTTGGTGACATGTATGTGACAAATTGCTGACATGTGCTTACGATAATTTAGCAACTTGTTTGTGATATGTATGCAACAAATCTCCAACACATGTTGATGACATGTCTACAGCTTGTTGGTGACATGTATGTGACAAATTGCTGACATGTGTTTATGATAATTTAGCAACTTGTTTGCGGTATGTGACAAATCACCAACATATGTTTAAGACATATTATACGTAGCACCGTGGGATGGACGCATCCATAGCAACATGGGTCCCAACGGAGCGCATACCATAAACTGTGCGAAATCTGGTCGGCCCAATTTCACGGTTCCTTGACTTTTACGGCGGGGAGCATAGCCCCCAAAATCCGGTGGATGAGGCGTGGATGTGACCCGGGTGTACTTCGTGGCATTGTTTCTCGAGAGATATGAAAATATGAGAGAAAAAAAAAGAGTAGGGTTTCTCACTGCGTACGAGACCAAAAATGTCCCATGGTGGTCTAAGTGAATTTTGGAGAGTATTAGATGGCATATATTTAAGTAAACTGTCAAATAGTACCTCTAATTATCGTAATAGTTGAATGAAATTGCATATTACTTTTTTTTTTTACTGAGCACAGCCAATATAAATATATATATCTATATTATATATAGATATATATATATATATATATATATATATATTTATATAACTTCTAATTTCGTATTTGTTTATGACGTTCTCTCACGAATTCACGAATTTTGTCTAACTGAAACGTTTGCTCTTACGAAAATAAATACGCCAATGTAATTGTAATTTTGAGAATATGATGAAAATGTTCTGAATTTTAAAACTCGTAAAGTTGTATATATATATATATATATATATATATAATATATACATATATATATATATATATATATATATATATATATATACTATTATATTATAAAGATACTTTTTTCAAAATATAAAAAGATTTAAGGAAAAAATTGACGAATATCGATTAATTTCATAACAACAAAATACTGATGTTGAAAAACTGAATATTTTATTGCATGTCTGAATTTAAAATTTAACTGAATAATTACATAGTGGATAAGAATGAAGAACATTAAAAAATCAAAGACTGATTAACTTCAGATAACGGAAATGCCTAATGTTTAATAAACAACTGGAATTTATTAGTAAGTTGGATTAAGAATTTTATTGACGAAATTCTTGAAAAAATTCCTCAAATTTTCGCCTCAAGTATCTGAAGACCAGCTTCAATTCACGCTTATTCTCAAGACCATCTAAAAAAATGCAAACAAAACAATTGCAATATATCTATAAATATGCAACATTGACGAGAATCTCCGTTGCAAAAATAATTTGCGAAAAAAACCGACGGAACGATTTGGAACGATGGGAGCAATGCCTGGCCCCCCACCCGGGCTTTAAAAGAATTGGGGGTGGGGGGAAGGGGGGAGGTTAGGGTAACATTAATACCATCAAAGTTGCATCTTCACATAATGCCTCTACACTTCCGATGTCTGCCAAAATGCTTTTAGCCACCGCGATGTTGCGTGTGTGTGTGTGTGTGTGTGTGTGTGTGTGTGAGGAGGAGTGAGAGGGATGAAGGAGTATTTAGGAAGGGGGGAGAGGGGAAGCAGACCCATTTTTTTTTTTTTTTTTTTTTTTTTTGTGGCGGAGGGGGGAAGGGCCCCCTGTGAGATGGACAGGAAAATTTACAGCATAATGAGATAAGCGACGCTTTCCGTAATGACCGATCAATATCTGTCCGTTGTCTTGGGAACG
>NC_061101.1:13031654-13046654 GCF_015104395.2 Macrobrachium nipponense | reverse complement strand
ATATATGCACATATACATAACTGTGGATTTTTTCTCTAGTAATAATAATAAGAAAAATAATAATAATCGATCTTTAAATATAAGCACATATACATACCTGTGGATTTCTTTCTCCAGTAATAATAATAATAATAATAATAAATAATAATAATAATAATAATAATAATAATAATAATATACCTTCTAAACCCTATCTTCCATTCAAGGTCCTCATCGTGTACAACAATGTCAGATGACTGAAGCTGCATCTGCAACTAAGAGGGGGATTTCATCTCAAGTTAATCCCCTGGGTTTAGGGGAGGTGGATTTTGCGTGTGGGGGAAGGTCCTCTCGATGTATCCAGCATTCTTTGGGGGGGGTGATTACTGCTTTGGTATTCTCGGTTCTGTGTGATTAAATCTGGGTTCTAATTAGAAGACGGGAGATGGTTTGTTTGGCAAACTGTCTTCGTTTGTGTATGTATCTATGGATGCATATATATATATATATATATATATATATATATATATATACATATATATAATATATATATATATATATATATATATATGTATATATATATATATATATATATATATATATATATATATATATATACGTATGTGGTCATATACTTATGGAGAGAGAGAGAGAATAAATATATTTAAACCTCACACACACAAATAAATAGAATAAATATATTTAAACCTTACACACGAAAAATAAAAGAAATTTTCAAAAAATTCCAAATCATCTATGCATTTATTGTCACAAAGTGAGAGAGAGAGAGAGATGAGGACGAGAGAGAGAGAGAGAGAGAGAGAAATAAATATATTTAACCTCACACACAAAAAACAAATAGAATAACTATATTTAAACTGACACACGAAAAATAGAAGAAATTTTCAAAAAATTCCAAATCATCAATGCATTTATTGTCACAAAGTGAGAGAGAGAGAGAGAGAGAGAGAGAGAGAGAGAGAGAGAGAGAGAGAGAATAGGTACGTTAAAACCTCACACACAAAAAATAAACAAAGAAATTTTCAAAAAATTCCAAAACATCCATAAATCTATTACCACCACAGAACACAGAAGATCGCTTGCTTGCAATAACCCAAACCTATCTCATCCGAGTAAAATAGTAAAGCTTGTTTCATAAGGAAACCTGGTCCTCCTTGTTTACAACATACCCGGTTCCTCTCGGCGCGTAATATAGGTCGTTACATCTGGAAGCAAGACGAATGGTATACCTCGTAAAGTGTAAAATGCCCCTATTTGTGAAATATGGCGAAAAATTGGTTTTCTCTCTAAACCTTTCTGCTCTAGGGATGGGCCTGTATCCATCTTCCATTAAAACAACTTTTGTTTCCCGCGTTGGAGGGATTGGAACCCTTTTGTTAAGAGAAGACAGTTTACCATGCTAGGCTTGAGAATGGGTTGGCGTCTTGCTGTTGGGAAGATAGTTCTTCCTAAAGTAGATTCACATCAACCGTGCACCTGATACCTAGGCCAGTCCCTTACGACGCTCCTGAGTGGCTGTTGATAAGCCAATCACAGGGCTGGAAACTTTCAGTCTCTCGAGAGAGTTCACATAGGCAGGATGTGTGTTCCACCTCTACTGGGGAATACGTCTTTCAAAAGTATCCCTCAGGAGAGGTGGAATATACATCCTGCCTATATGAACTCTCTCGAGAGACTGAGAGTTTCTAGCCCTGTGAGTTTCTTTTTTTTTCTAGAATGGATTTAGAGGCAGGTCAGATGTTTCGCTTTGTAAAAGATGTTAGGGTACGAAATGTTGGTTTCAGAGTCATTATATATATATATATATATATATATATATATATATGTGTGTGTGTGTGTGTGTGTGTGTGTGTGTGTGTGTATAACCTTGCATATAACCTTGCATGTTACAAAACGAAACATCCTCACACCTGCCTCCAAATCCATTCTAAAAAAAAAAAAAAATCACGGAAAAAACTGAATATTACTAAATATATATATATATATATCTAACCCAACATCTGTTACAAAACGAAACATCTCACACCTGTCTCCAAATCCATTCCTAAAAAAAAAAACTCACGGAAAACACTGAATCCCTGACGAAACATTATCAATATTCCCAGCCAACCAAAACATAACAAAATCCTCACATTCTTCTTCTTCTTCCCTCTTCCAGATGACACTCAAGACCTCAGCCCCTCTGCCCAGCGTCCCAACGGTCTCCTGAAAGCCGTCATGCCCTCGTCTGAAGAGATAGTGCCTTCGAGGTCACAACAGCAGCAGCAGCAGCAGCAGCAGAAGAAGAAGAAGCAGCCCTTAGTGGTCGTGACCTCTGCAGTGCCCCGGTGCCCCGGGACATCGTGACCACATGATGTAAGGACTGGGCAGATCCAATTTCGCGAAGACAAGGACTGGCCCCTATGACGGTTGAAGGCTAAAAAAAAAGAGATAGAGAGAGAAAACCAAACGAATATCGCAGCCAGCGCTCAATCTAAGTGGTATATATATATATAATATATATAAATAGAACTTTAGTCAGTCTTCAGTCTGGCAGTTTGTCTGTCAGTCTATTATTCAGCTGTCGACAGTCAGCCTGTCACAGTCAGTCTGCCTGTCAGTCAGTCAGTCACATGCTCAAAAACTCGATTTTTGTTGGGGGGTCGTCTCTCCCTGTAATATTCCCACTCGCCTGTCTTGTGTTCAGTGATTGATAAATAAATAATAATAATAAAAATTAATTATTAGAATCAGTCCCGTTTTGGAAAAAAAAAGGGCCATACAAGCTAACAGACTTCTATCGAGTGTTCGTGAATAAAAATATACACTTTCGATTTCTCTGAGAAAAAATAAATAAGAGAAAACTTTTTTTTAACGTGGTGCTGTTTGAATGAAATCCTGCTCAACATAAAATAAAATAAAAAGTTTAAAAAGTGTAAATTAATGTAGAATTTTTTCTGTAAATTGTGTAAATAGGTTCGTAAAAATCAAGTGTACGTGTCAGCCAACGAAGTTTACGGGAAATGAAGTTAAACAGACGTCATAATAATAAGTAATAAGTAAAAAAAAAGTTAATAAAAAGTAATAATTAAGATAGGTCCGTGATTGATTTACGTGTCAACCATCGAAGTTGAAAGGAAGTGAAGAAAGACGTAGAAATAAGCGAGATGGAAGAATCCTGAGAACCAAAGGGGGAGAAAAAAATAAAAAAAGGACAAAGCAACGACCATAAGCGACGGAAGGCAGCGTAGTAGGGACAAGGTCTAAAGACGCCATTTCTCTCTCTGTCTGTCTCTCCCTCCCCCAAATGGTGCTTCTAGAACCTCTTCTTCTCATCCTTCTTCTGCTTCTACCTATTATGCGAGAGTCTCCCCCCTCCACCTCCACCTCCTTCTCCTCCACCTCTTCCCTACGTCTCCTGCTCCGCCAGAACTACTCCTCCTCACTCCCACTGAGATGAATAACCCCCCTGAAGTCGGGCCCCTCAATACCCGCGAATTCTTCTTCTTCTTCTTCTTGTCTACCTTCGGCTTTGTCGTCTCAGGCTTCGTCAGCAGCAGTAGCAGCAAAAACCTGCCGTCGTCATCGTCGTTGTAGTCGTCAGGAGGAGGAGGAGGAGGAGGAGGAGGAGGAGGAGGAGAGGCGAAGGGGCCGCCGTGAGGACGCGGCTTTGGGATGTCCTGTGGGAGGGCGTGAAGAGTTGTTGGTGGTGGCCGGCCGGGCCGTGCAATGGCCACACTGCCTGCTGGCTGAGCTGGCCCAGGGGCTCCATGGAGGAGTCCGGCCCCTGGCGAGGAGTCAAAGACGCCATCCTGAGGGTGTGGACGCGGCGTGACTGTCGGGGAGGAGGAGGAGGAGGAAGTGGGGGGGGATCATCATCAGACGCCCCCCAGCAGGGGTCCGACACCGGTCGGGGGCAGCAGCATCAGCAGCAGCAGCAGAAGCATCATCAGTATCATCGTCAGTCGTTGTCGCCTTCCCCTTCCTCAGCAGCGGCTGGGCGGCCTCTGCAGGGGGCGGGGGCGCCGGTGACGACGGTAGGCCTCGATGCGGCGACGGGGGGAAGGGCGCTCACCCTGGCCACAGTGGCCCAGCCCAGCCTTCGGCAGATCGCCGTACCTGGCCCGCCGACGCTCACTCAGGGCTGCTATGCTACTACTACTGCTGCTTCCTCCTCCTCCACCAGCAGGGCGGCGGCGGTGGGCGTGGTTGGAGGGGGCGTGGCCGCCTCCTCCCCATCGCCGAGACTCAGTAGCAGACCCAAGGGCGAGGTCACCTTCGCCACCGGGGAAGACGCAGCGGGACGAGAAGGGGCAGATGTGGAACTTCTATCAGCTGATGCGAACGCCGACCCCGCTGCAGAAGGGGAGGGCGGAACGGGCTGCAAAGCCCAGGAGCAGCTGGACACTCTGATCCGCAACCGGGGATACCACGTCAAGGAGCACATCCCGCGGAAGGTGCTCGAGGAACAGGTCATGGAGAATATCCGGCGGAGAGAGAGGATCGCCAGGATTCTCCGGCAGGAGATGACGGCCGCCAATCCTTCCCTCCTGAGGGAGGCTGCCGCCGAGGAGGAGGAAGCGGCAGCAGCTGCGGAAGCGGCGGCGGCGGCAGCGGTGGCCAAGGAACCGCCGCTGCGTCCCGAGCAGCCCGAGCGCACGGCGGAGATGATGAGTCTTCTGACGAAGGTAAGAACGAAGTCGCTGGCTTTTATTCGTCCCAGACGGATAATGACATAAATTTAATCAACTCTTGTAATTAACTGAAATCTTACAGCAGGGGTTATTTAGTAAATCAAAGGACATATCCGCGCGCGCGCGCGCACACACACAAACGAGCAAAGGCACCCTGGTTAGTTATTGATACGTAAATAAAAATGAAACGATATAGAGACACCTTCAACAATTCTGGAACGAAAATCCATCTTGGACGAATCACCTGGCTGGAAAACACACACACAAGAAAAACCACACAAGCACAAACAACCATAAACAAACACATGCACCAATTAAAGAAAACAAACACAAGCAGACACTCACCTTCACAAGAAAAAACTCAAGCACACAATCTCACACACACACACACACACACATACAACAGAAAAGATACTCACACATACTAGTACACTCAAGCACAAGAAAGCACAAACACTCAACACACACAAACAGAAGAAAACACAAACACAAGCAAAGGCACACTTACACCATACACAAGCACAAGAAACATACACAGGCACACACAAACAAGAAAAGACGCACTCACGCATACCCACAAACACAAGAAAACACGCTTTTACACCTACACAGAGACACATGAAACACATGCACATACACACACAAACAACACACATACACACAAACCACCCTCACCCCACCCACAAAGAAAAAACTCCAAAACAAACCCACACACGCCCACGACCACCCCCAATAGCAAGCGTGATCAGTACCACTCAAGAAGAGATCAAAGAAATAATTCCTTAAAATTGCTTTCACTATTCCCCAGAGGTCGCCATAACCTTGTACCAGGCGAGATTTTTATGAACAGGTACCTGGGACGTCTCAGGTATGAGTTTGAGAGAAAAGGTAGAGGGGAGGGGTGACATTCCCCCCCACCCCCCGACCCCGCCAACCCCACCCGTAAGTGGGCTGTTTTTAATTTCATCAGTGACCTCTGGTGGATTGATTATTTATTTCTATTTATTTATTATTTGTATATATGTAATTATATATTTATTTATCTATTATTCATTATTTACTTTGGAATAAGGTTTTCACGGACGAATGATAGCATCTTCTGCTGGCATATACACATGCACATACACACATAAACACACATTTTTTTAACAGTAAAAACGGCTAATGTCAATATTATATTATATTATATATATATATATATATATATCTATATATATATATATAATAATAACATTAACCCTTTTTTATGTTGAATAAAAAAAATATGTTTTTGTGTTTGTGAGAGTATGTGTGTGCGTATGTATGTCCCAGAAGATGCTGGCATTCGTCCGTGAAAGTCTTACCCCAAAATATATATTGAGACATCAATAAATATATTAATAAATATATTCATCATTAAGCAGTGAAATGTATGGCGCAATTCAATCAACAATACATTCCTCAGACATTACTAGCAATTGACAAGTACCATTTGCTTACCATGAAAAGACATTATTTCCAACCCACAACCAAAACTCTCCATCACTGTATCAAAACATAAAAAAATAAGTCGATTTAACTTAATATTTCTGCAAAATAAACGAAAATAAATGAAATTCAGCATCAGTTAAAAAGATTCTCTCTAAAGAAGAAGAAATCTGAGTCGACGGACATAAACAAAAGCCACAAAACATCAAACGAACGAGATGCGCAAAGCTACTACTACTACTACTACTACGAGAGAGAGAGAGAGAGAGAGAGACAGAGAGAGACAGAGAGATGCTACGCAGGGAACATACACAAACTTTATCAAAACCACTACGAGATGGGGCGGGTAGGGGGTGGGGGGTGAGACCCATGCCATCTCCCTTGTCCCCACCACACATAAGTGAATTCGTTTAGTGGTGAGGCAGATAGAGGCTATATCTCTGCGATAAAAAGGTCGTAGATAAAAAGGTCTCTGCTCTAGCGGCTACTCTCTCGCTCTCTCTCTCTCTCTCTATCTCGCTCTCAGTCATGCTCTCTCTTTCTCTCTCTCTCTCTCTTTAAATCTTACTCTCTCTCTTTCTCTTTGAATCTCTCGTATCCAGATTTTTCCACAGCCGATGGGATACTTACTTCCTCTCTCTCTCTCTCTCTCCTCTCTCTCTCTCTCTCGCTCTCTTTCGAATCTTTTTCTCTTATCAGAATTTTCCACAGCGATCAAAGGGATTTCCACAGCCGATCGGGATCACTCCTCACTCGTCTCTCTCTCTCTACTCTCAGGATAAGACTTTTTTCTTTTGGGGTGGGGTGGGGGGATAAGCGGGGGGAGGGGGGGGGAGGGGGGGGGTTTGTCAATAAAAAAAACAAACAAAAAAAAAACAAACAAAGTTATTGTCCCAAAGGCGAAGTCAGGTCAACTTTGCCACTCAACGGCGAGTTGGAAATAATCGATTATCTTTCCTAAACTGTTAAGTTTCATTAGTTGTGATTAGGTGTCTATATCCCTTATTTTTCTTTTATATATAAAGTATATAAAGTAATGGGTCCACTTATCTGCGTGCACGAGCGATCGCAAGTGTATACGGACTCTGTCCGCAGTAGCATTCCGATTGACAACAGTAATAATAATAATAACAAAATCTCCTCTTCTAAGCGAAGATAATTCACGCTGGTTAGCAATGCCTTCTCAGAAGAGACGAAACACTATTCCTAGAGTCTAGGATCCGTTGCCGACGCTGGAATACTTGGAAATTGGTGCTGCATCGCTCTGTCTGAGCTGTGGCAGCTTATATACATAGTTCAGAAGCAGAGTCATCCAAGACCTAGAACGAACTATTACTTCGGGGAAAGCGGTTGACGGGAAATTGCAAAATTATTGACCTTATTTCTGGGAAAAGTGACCTGTTCAAAAATTCTACGGAATGGCCAGATTATTGTCGAGTGATGGGTCCTGGTTGAACTGGTTTTATATTATTGTCATTGAAAAAGAAACCCACTAAATTACTGCGTATAACGTGTTTACTTGTAAGTATTTACATTTTATTTTACTCAAAAAGGGCCACAGATAGGGCCTGGAAGTACTCGAGTGTTGAGTAAAATAAAATATATATACTTATAAGTAAACACGTTATACACAGTAATTTTGTGGGTTTCTTTTCAATCTTCAGAAGAAAACCGAATGAAGTTTTTGTTTGGCTCATTATTATTATTATTATTATTATTATTATTATTATTATTATTATTATTATTATTATAATATTATTATTATTATTATTATTCCAAAGAATATTAAGGTGTTGATTAGAAAAACAAGATAAGACGAGGTAAGGGGGAACACTGAAAGAGGAGAATTCTCACACGTTAAAAACAAATATATAAATAAATAAAAAGATGAACAAATTGATAAAAATGAAAGTGATTCTAATTCATCACAACTCAACAGATTCAGGACTTAAATAGTGAACATAAAACTGCCAAAAGTGACGACTTATAGAAGTGAAGGTGATGCAGATGTCAGTCGAGAATGGTGATGATGATGTTGGCGATAATTTCGGGTGGGCCAAGTCCGTCCCCACCCCCTCACCCATCCCAGCCCCTCCAAACACCCCACCCCAAAGTTTGGCCCGGCCTGGTCCTGCTGGGGCAGGTCCCCTTCTTCCTATCCGCTTTAAGCCCTGCCGGAGCATCGCAGAGGAGAGGATCTCCTCTCTCTCTCTCTCTCTCTCTCTCTCTCTCTCTCTCTCTCTCTCTCCTCCCAAAAGCTTTTTCAGACGCGCACGCACGCACGCATGCTCAAACACACACACACATACACACACGCACATACAATGACAAGAATGAACAACAAACAGACTGCAGAGACATGAGTGTAGAAAGTATTTTGGAAGTGAAGTCTTCCTGACAATAAATAAAGAGAAAATAACTCTCCTTCCAAAAGCTTTTTCAGCGCGCACGCACGCATGCACGCAGTCCCAAACACACATGCACGCACACCCACCCACACACACACACACATGCACGTACAAACACACACAACGACAAGAAGGAAACAATCTTGGACGAGAGAAAGTAAATCTGCAGCGTCGCGAGATGAAAGCATCTGAAAGTGAAACATTTTTTTTTTTCGCAAAAAATAACCATCAAATAAATCTGACCTGCATAAATAAATAAAATCGTGAGTACGTTCGTTCGTTCGTTCGTGCACCAATAAATCCGCCACCGAAACATGAATAAACAATATCGCATCGCAAAGCGTCACCGTCGATATTTTTGACACACCCATTTCACGGTAGTGCCCGCCCTGGGAATCTCCCAAACTCACGCAGAGAGAGAGAGAGAGAGAGAGAGAGAGAGAGAGCTAGCTGACCTATTGACCTACCTCTCTCTCTTTCTCTCTCTGGCCTCGGAGAGAGACATAGAGACAAAAAGTCAAACAGACTAGAGAAAAGATATGATATGACCGAGGTTGAAACACCTATGAAGAGAGAGAGAGAGAGACTGACCTACCCTTTCCCCCCTTCTCTCTGTCTCTCTCTCTAGAATCTGTGAGACTGACAGACATTCACACAGACAAACCAAGGGATATGAACCAAGTTGAAACACTCATGAAGAGGTGGAAGGCAAAAGAAGTCAGGCAACGTCACCTTTTCCCTTTCCCACGCCTCTTAGTATATTCTTGGTCCCCTTTTAATCTCCTTTGTAAAAGGGGGAGGGGGTGGGGGGGAAGGGACGGACCTGTTTCCTCCGGCTAAGCGAGGGAGGAAGCCAGAGGAACGCTGGGAATGGGTGGTACGCATTTAACTACAAAAGAGGAACACTGGAACTCGTTTAACTACGAAAGAGGAACACTGGACCAAGTAACTATCTCTGAGGAACACTGGAAATGGGAGGAACCCTTTAAACAACGCCAGCGGAACACTAGGAATGACTGGAACTCATTTACCTACGTCATAGGAACACTGGAACCCATTTAGCTACGTCAGAGGAACAATGGAACCCATTTAATTACGCCAGAGGAACACTGGAACCCATTTAACTACGTCATAGGAACACTGGAACGATTTGGCTACGTTAGAAGAACAATGGGACTCATTTAACAACAGGGGAACACTGGAACCCTTTAACATCGTCTAAGGAACATTTGAAATATATGGAACCCATTTAACTACGTCAAAGGAATCCTGGAAATATCTTGGACCCATTGAACTACGTCAGAGGAACACTGGAAATATCTGGAACCCACTGAATTACGTCAGTGGAACACTGCAAATATCTGGAACCCATTTAACTACGTCAAGATGAATCCTGGAAATATCGGGAACCCATTTAACTACGTCAGAGGAACCCTGGAAATATCTGCTACCCATTTAACTACGTCAGATGAATCCTGGAAATATCAGGACACCATTGAACTACGTCAGTGGAACACTGAAAATATCTTGAACTCATATAACTACGTCGGAGGAATCCTGGAAATATCTGGAACCCATTGAACTGCGTCAGAGGAACACTGCAAATTCATGGAAAGCACGTAACTACGCCAGAGAAAGACTGGAAATGATTGGAACCAATATAAAGACTCTCTCTTACACAACACACACGAAATGACTGTCAATTCTCTCTCTCTCTCTCTCTCTCTCTCTCTCTCTCTCTCTCTCTCTCCTCTCATTCAAGGGCTCGCGTATGCAAATGTATTCAAACGATCAGGGACTCTCACAATGATATGTGAACTTGTATTCACATCCGGAGTCTTAAGAAGCCTCCGTTATGGTACCACAACTCTCGTAAGACAGTAATCAGATCCGTGTAAACTTGCAGCTCACGTCACAAGCATTACGTGGAGGAGAAGTCGAGTAAGAATTCTGGCCTAGCGGCTGTTTAGTAAGAGAGAGAGAGAGAGAGAGAGAGAGAGAGAGAGAGAGAGAGCTCCATTCGTGGGTTTATGAAAGATTAGACCTCGGAATTCGAGAAGGAATTTTTAGGAACTGAGCTGACCAAGATAAAATCCTGAATCCTAATTGGGTTAAGTATTGAAACAATATCTCTCTCTCTCTCTTAAAGAGCAAACGACATTGGGAGCGGTAACCTAGTGTCCAGTTCTAGCGCAGGCCTGATGGAAACTATTTGAGAAATCAGTGGAATGAAGAAAGTGTGAGTTAACTGCAGAAGAATTTTGGTCGGTAAAAGATTTGAATGTGACACAAAGGTCATGTCAGGTTTTTAAGGGGGGGGGGGGGGGATTGACCTCCAAACCCAAAGTGTATCTGGTTAGAAAAAGTGCTAGACTCTATAAATCTATATCACATTCACAAGATGGGCATTTAACTTTGATATTTACCTGTATCCAAATTCTAGCCCTAGGCAGGAGGCACATTTTGGCACCCCTCCTCCATCACAGACAAAGGTATGTCAGTTCTAGGGGGAGGCTTGGGCGGGGGAGCGGGGTGGGGGCGGGGAAGATTGACCCTTAATCTCCCAAAACCTCGGCTGATTAACCTTCATACAAGTCACAGGTCTAAGAAGGACCTCTGCTGACGGAGATTGTAATGCGTAGATTGATAATGAGGTGGAAGACCTGGTTCCCACAGTCATGAGAATTATGTCCCTCTTCCCCAGGGGATGTAATGAGCTTGGGGAAAGAGGAGAGATGGAGAGAGAGAGAGAGAGAGAGAGAGAGAGAGAGAGAGAGGGGAGGGTGGGGTGGGTGTGGAATGAGTGGGTGAGGGGAAGAGAGAATGTATGTGTGTCTGCGTGTGTTCTTTTAATAGGAATTCCAGATTATCTTTCTTAGTGGCTCAGAAAGAGTAATTCAACATAATTGTTACTGATACATATGTTGTTATGACCAGTTTAATGATGAATACTACCTCTTCTCTCTATATATATAATATAATATATTATATCATGTATATATATATTATATATATATATATATATATATATATATATATATGTATATATATATATATATATATATATAAGTATCTATATATTATACAGTACATATTACATATGTATGTATACATGTATATCTATATATATATATATATATATAAAAAATTAATAATATATATATTATATATATGTATATAATATATATATATATAATATATATTATATATATATATATATATATATATATATATTACATCGTATGATATATATATATATATATATATATAAATGTCTACACACATATGTATATATATACATACATTTTACATACTTACATACCAATGTATACATACATACATACATACGTATAACATTCAATCAAAAACAGACGATCCCAAGGACACTGACTGTAACAATTACCACACGGCACGTCAAAAATAATTTATAAGTATGGCAAAGTCCTACAAAGAACCCAAGTAACACGACACATTTATAGATTGTTACATATCAAGGGGTTGAGTGGGTCGGGGGAGGGAGGTTATAATAACCTCTTAGCCTTCCAATGGGGGGTTGGGTGGGGCGGCGGGGCGGGGCGGCGGGGGGTTGGGGGGTGGGGGGAGAAGTTATAGCAAACGCTTAGCCTTCAGGGAAAATAACAAGGTTGGGCAAGCCACTTAATGATGTACAAATCATAGATTTTTATATTTTTTTACCTGAGTACCATACCTTCGACTTGGGTTTTTTTTTCTGTTTATATCATAAAGCATAGTGTTTTTTTCAGCACATATTATTCTACAGTAACTTATGATTGCTCAAGCAACTGCTTGTAAAAGATAAAGCTATAATTGATTAATAAAAATTAGGCCATCAGACCTGGCACAAACAGAAAACACACACCTTTCACCTGGTTTTTTTTATGTTGGTACCTAATTGAGTGCATTTAGTTCATATATATATATATATATATATATATATATATATATATATATATATATATATATATATATATATTATCTCCAATAACTTATGATTTCTCAAGCAAATTCTGCTTGTATAAATAACCCGTAACTGATTATTTTGCATGGAAATTTGACCATCAAACCAAGAAGAAACAGAAAAAAATTATTCAATTAAAAAAAAAACACAATACCAAGAGGCTAGAAGTCTAGAAATCCCAAATGAAAACGAAAAAGATTTCACCGACAACAAGTCAGCACAGGTCAACTGCAGGTCAACTGGAAGGACGACTAACAGCCTGACAAAAGCAAACTGCAAATGTAAACAATGGAGACAATTTTCTGATACGTCTAGTGAAGAGTTTTTTTATTCAGGAAAAAGCCAAGTCAAGGTAGATTTTAAGTCTGGACATTGTCTTACATTAGAATATCTTTGGAACTCAGACTTTACCCTTTAGAAGTCTGACGTTTTTACGGAATACAATTGGAACTCTGGTTACCTTTTAGAAGAATGGACATTGTCTCAGAATATCTTTGGAACACTGTCTTCTTGATACCAGCTGACGCTGGTAACCTTTCGTAGCTGGTATACAAATTTCTGAAAACGAGGTGTTAGGCTAAATAAAGATGATTTCATTCCTCTGAGAGAGAGAGAGAGAGAGAGAGAGAGAGAGAGAGAGAGAGAGAGAGAGAATCTTCACACTGTTCAGTATTCACTACATATGAGAGACAGAGAAGTTTTCTTCTAAGCTGACTTTAAAACTCCTTACAGAGAGAGAGAGAGAGAGAGAGAGAGAGAGAGAGAGAGAGAGAATCTTGACACTGTTCAGTATTCACTACATATGAGAGACAGAGGGAAATTTTCCTCCAGGCTGACTTAAAACTCCTTACAGAGAGAGAGAGAGAGAGAGAGAGATAATCTTCACACAGTTTAGTATTCACAACATATGAGAGACAGAGAAATTTTTTTCCGAGCTGACTTTAAAACTCCTTACAGAGAGAGAGAGAGAGAGAGAGAGAGAGAGAGAGAATCCTCACAGTTTAGTATTCACTACATATGAGAGACAGAGAGAAATTTTCTTCTGAGCTGACTTTAAAACTCCTTAGAGAGAGAGAGAGAGAGAGAGAGAGAGAGAGAGAGAGAGAGAGAGATAATCTTCACACAGTTTAGTATTCACAACATATGAGAGACAGAGAAATTTTTTTTCTGAGCTGACTTTAAAACTCCTTACAGAGAGAGAGAGAGAGAGAGAGAGATAATCTTCACACAGTTTAGTATTCACAACATATGAGAGACAGAGAAATTTTCTTCTGGGCTGACTTTAAAATTCCTTACAGAGAGAGAGAGAGAGAGAGAGAGAGAGTCCTTATAGACTTACAGAATGTGTGTGCGTGTGGGTGAATATGAGAGAGAGAGAGAGAGAGAGAGAGAGAGTCAGTCTTTCTCCTCTCTCTCTCTTTCCAGCACCAGCAACCAGCATTGCAGTAAACTGGGAGATGCCTCCCGTATAGAATTAACGTCCGAATTCCCGTCCCATAATGGAAGGAAGAGGGCTGCCGTTACTACTACTACTACTACTGCAGTCTCATAATGCGGTGTATATATACACATACACACACACACTTCTTATTATTATGCAAACGCCATTGGGCGGGCCTTCCTAAGGGCTTATTTTTTTGGGCTATTGAAATCAGGACGACATTTTTTGATGGATTAAGACGGATTGTGACGCGTATCTGAAGGGCTCTCTCTCTCTCTCTCTCTCTCTCTCTCTCTCTCTCTCCTCTCAGACGCAAGGTCGAGGTTTCAGTTCAAATTCGTGATCTAAAAAAATAAACTCTGATTTGTTGTAATTCGACTTTTGAAAAATATATAAAGAAAAATATTTTTGTCAAATATAAAAGATCTAAACAAAATAAAGGTTATTTATTGTTTAATTATCTATATAATACAGCTTTTATCACTAGTGACCAATTGTGATTACCATATAACTACTATAATTTGTCGACAGTCTTTAGTATGTCGACGTTTTTCAAGTCGTGCACAATTGTATATTTGTCGTCAATTTTCAAAACGTCGAGGTTTCGTATTTTGTCGATGTATATCCATCCCACAAAATTCAGCAAAACTGCTCTTCAATTTGACGACAATTTTCGATATGTCGACGTTTTTCAAGTCGTGCACAATTTCATCATTTGTCGCCAATTTTCAAATCGTCGATAATTCTTAATTTCTCGATGGATATCCATAAAAAAATCTGCCATTTTGCCTTCAGGCGCAAACATAACAATCTAAAACTCCTTCAAGGCGACTCAGAACTTAATTCAGCTCTACTTCCTGAATTCACCGCCCATTCCTTGATGAATCAAGAAACTGGTGAAATCGGGAATTCAGGAATTAAACGCTGACGGATTCCTAAACTTGTTCCCGAAGTATCTTAGGACAAATATGCCCGTCGTTTAACTTTGGTTTCTGCTGCTGTTGCTGAGTAGGGAAGATTTGAGAGAGAGAG
>NC_061101.1:13011654-13026654 GCF_015104395.2 Macrobrachium nipponense | reverse complement strand
GAAAGGTGTCCAATAGGGAATTAAAAGGCCCTACGAAGCATTAAAAGTGTCCAATAGGGCATTAAAAGGCCCTAGAAGGCATTAAAGGCATTAGAATGTCATAAAAAGCATTAAAAGATCCAATTAAAAGAGTACAAAAGGCATTAAAAGGTCCTAAAAGACATCAGAGGGTCCTAAAAGACCTAAGAGGCATTCAAAGACCCTAAAAGGCATTAAAAGGTCCTTGGTGGCATTAAAAGGCCCTAAAAGGCATTAAATGGTCATAAAAGGCATTAAATGGTCCCAAAGGTATTAAAAGGTCCTTAATGACACTAAAAGGCCCTAAAAGGAATTAAAAGACCCTAATAGACAAAAAAGGCAATAAATGGCCCTCCAAGGTATTAGAGTGCTTAAAGGCCCTAAAAGACACTAAAAGGTATTGCTAAAAGACATTAAAATGCAATAAAAGGTATTGAAAGGCCCTAAAAGTTATTATCTCAAATTAAAATTTTTACGGTTGATAAACCATATAGCACTACAGAATGGTATAAAAGGCTCCATAAAGGGCATTAAAAACCATTAAATATAATTAATATTACTCCTAAAGCCATTTATAAAAAGATGGTTGATAAATCACGCGCATACACCTCCTCGTGGGATTGAAGACGCCTTCCTTATCACATCCGCCAAGTCACAAGTTCTAACAATTAATTCAGACAAGGGCATTATCTAGTGACACTCTAGCCATTACTGTAGCAGATTCGCATCAACCGTGCATTTGATGTCCAGGCCAGTCCCTTACGACGCTCCTAATTGGCTGTTGTTAAGCCAATCACAGGGCTGGAAACTCTCAGTCTCTCTCGAGAGTTCACATTGGCAGGGTGTATGTTCCACCTCTGCTGAAAGACGCAGCCTTCAGGAGAGGTGGAACATAGATCCTACCCATGTGAACTCTCGAGAGAGACAGAGTTTCCAGCCCTGTGACTGGCTTATCAACAGCCAATCAGGAGCGTCGTAAGGGACTGGCCTAGACGTCAAATGCACGGTTGATGCGAATCTACTATAGTAACTGTATCAATTGATAGAAATAAACACACACTAAGGACAAACAACTACTAAGTAATTCTGTCGCACACACAAACACTAAACAAATTCTATTTCATTTCATCTATATCATCATCTTCTTCCGCATTCTCAACAAGAATGCTTAATCTCGCCACTAGCACATCGTCCTTTAATAACACTACAAATACCTCCGTCAGGTTTAGCTTCGAAAAAAGATAGGTAAATAAATTCATATTATATAAATAGATACCTAAATGGAGCTCAATAAAGTTGCAGGAGAGTGTACAGAAACGTACACACATCTTTTAAAGGGCATGAGAACAAGTACACGAGCGCTGCACACGATTGCGTAAGTGTATTACACAGGAAACCACCATTTGACATTTAGACGCATTGTAAAGGAATCGTTTATTCATTTGAGCTCCAGGGGGACGAGAGAATGAATGAGCTTAGTGAATGAGGGTTATTTATGTACACACACACACTCAAATATTCATATATATTGGCCAATGGGTCTTTCAGACGAAATTGTCTAGTGTATTGCTATCTTTACCCTTCTTCCTAAATAGTGGCATATGTCCTCATCTAAACAAAAAATTGAACTACTTTATACACTATTACCGATCAGACTATCTCGAAAAAATGAATTTCATTTAACTCTACCCATTGTCGCATTACTACAACTTGCATATTTGCTTTTTAAAACACGTTAAATTTTAGACCCAATTCCCTCAACATGAGTGAGAATCATTCCTTGTGGCAAGATCACCTGTTGATTTTCTATCTTTCATTATTCATAAATGAATGTCTTCTCTTAGGAAGCTGTTGGGCTTGTGAATGAAATTTATTATGAATGGACAAACGTAAGATCTACTAGACTTTATCAATCATCTATGACTTTCCTCTCTTAGGAATCTGTTGGTTTGGTGAATGAATATTTTCATGAATGGACAAACGTAAGATCTTCTACTATCATTTATCATTCACATGTAATTGTACTACTCACTTAGGAATCTACTACGCGATTTATGAATGAAATTCTTTATTAATGGACAATCGTAATTTTTACTATCAGTTATCATTCATATATATAAGTACTCTCCAGTTTTACCATTCATATATAATTGTACTTTCCAGTTTTACCATTCATATATAATTGTACTCTCCAGTTATATACTCGATTTGTGAATGAAACTCTTGATGAATGGGCAGAAGTAAATGCGTGAACTTTAATATTCGTTACGTAATATATATCTGATAGTATATTCTGACTATCTTTAAAAGCTAAATTAAATCGCGGTTTAATCCTTTAAAATATGGATTGGACAACGTTGGAAAAACACGTGGACTGCGGCAAAACATCTGTCAGGATTTGATGTACATATAAACAACTGTCAAGATCTGTGGTACGTATAAACATCTGTAAAGACTTTACGTACATATGCAATTGAAATTGGTACTCACACACAGCTGCTAGCAACGCTTTTCAAACTTGGAAACATGTCTGACACTTACCTGGAAAATAAGAAAAGATAAATATATTTAGAAAGAATAAATATAGCGATGTATCATGTAAAAATAGAAATATTATATATAGTATATTATATATATATATATATATATATATATATATATATATACTATATATATATATATATATATAATTTGTCAAGTACTTTATCTCTTCTTTCTGTCACAACTTTTCGGATGAATGACAACATTTTTTGGAAGCTTGAATTTCTCAAGTTAAGTGTGCTTGTTCCATATAAACAGGGTTGATCTTCTGAATAAGAATAATATAATAATAATAATAATAATAATAATAATAATAATAATAAAATAATAATAATAAATGGAATACTCTAATCTCTCTTATTTATCGATCAATCCTATAACTTCTCTCTCTCTCTCTCTCTCTCTCTCTCTATCCCGTTCTTTGCTGGTTGGGCAGAAAAAGGAGGTGCACACCATTCTTCCTAAAACTTTTACATCTGCAAGATACCTCTCTCTCTCTCTCTCTCTCTCTCTCTCTCTCTCCTCTCTCTCTCTCTCTCCCCGAGTTTATTGTAATCAGTTGGCTCTTTCAAGAAAGAAAGAAATGTCTCTCTCTCTCTCTCTCTCTCTCTCTCTCTCTCCCCAAGTTTATTGTAATCAGTTGGCTCTTTCAAGAAAGAAATATGTCTGTCTGTCTGTCTGTCTGTCTGTCTGTCTCTCTCTCTCTCTCTCTCTCTCTCTCAGGGTTTATCAGTCAGAAAGGTAGGAAAGCGTGCTTGTGTGTGTTTATTCATAAACACGCGAGCAAAACCGCCCACTTTTGCTAGCGATAACAAATAATCTTCCACGCCACTCGGCGAGCGAAAAGGTCAATTTACACGGGAGCGGATTTTGCCCAGTTGAGCGGATTGATTTGGAAACCAATCAACTTCTGGAATCAAAAAGGGAAAGTGAAAAAGAAAAGAGAAAGAGAGAGAGAGAGAGAGAGAGAGAGAGCGATTCCCCAAACCCGCCCCCCCCCACCCCCCCTCTCCCCCCCCCCAAACCCGCTCTCTCAGGGTTAGCCCCGAAGTGACAATGATACCTAAGTGGTATTGGCTGGTAATTTTCCACTCTCTCTCTCTCTCTCTCTCTCTCTTCTCTCTCTCTCTCTCTCTCTCTCTCTCTCTCTCTCTCTCAACTTTTCGTGCTGAATTTCCTTAGAGAATTCTGAATTAATACTGAATAATAAAGGTTATTATTATTATTATTACTTATTATTATTATATTATTATTATTATTATTATTATTGATTATTATTATTATTATATATATCAATATTCCATACCCATAACTCACAAGTCCAGTTATCATAATTTCTAAACAATTTCTTCAATAATTCCGCGAAGTTAATTAGTGTCATAAACATTCCCACGGCACTCCAGTCCTGGAATTATCGTGATAATTAACCTCATTGAGATATCGTCTTTAATAATTACTCTCATTATGACTACTGACAATTATTTCACAATCCTGCTCTCATCTCTCTCTCTCTCTATCTCTCTCCTCGTCTTAATATTTATAATCTATTAATATAAAATATATTATATATATAATCTCCTCTCTTCTCTATATATATATATATATATATATATATATATATACATATATAATTACATATATATACATATATATATATGCATATATATATATATATAAAATATAAATATATATATTATATATATATACTTATCCATTAATATATCAAATATATATAATATATATGTATATACTTGTATATATAAATATACACATATAAAAAAAATAATAATTTCCCTATAAGTTTTCTTTCAAAATCATCAAACTCATTACCACAATAAATACGGTTATTATCTCCCTCTTTAAATTTTCTTTATTTTCCCAACATCAGCAAAAAAAAAAGTTTGAATTATTTCTCAGTAAACGTTGCGTACAAACGCTATCTGTTTAATCAGAGGCTGAAATTTACCAGGAGGTTGGGGTGGGTGGGTGTGTGGGTTGGTTGGGGGGTGGTCTCCCCCTCGGTTTGCTTAAAAGAGCAACGGGAGAGAAAGTATGAACAGAGAGAGAGAGAGAGAGAGAGCAAAGCACGAACGTATGACCTGAATGAAAGATTGTAATCGAAACAGAAATAATTGTGTGTGAGAGAGAGAGAGAGAGAGAGAGAGAGAGGAGAGAGAGAGATAAATGTATGTGTATTCATATATATACAAATACAACAACAACACCCTTAAATAATTAACTCAAAACTCAAGCAGAGAGAGAGAGAGAGAGAGAGAGAGAGAGAGAGAGAGAGAGAGAGCAGGTTTTACTGTTCATTTACAGTGTCCCAATGATTTTGTCTAGCTGTCTCGTAAACTCTTCCACACACACACACACAACAAGGGGCGACACACCACACACCCACACACACAAGACAGAGAATGAGAGAGGAAGAGAGAGAGAATTTCTTATATATACATCATAAATATACAACGAAAACATCCATAAATACTGAAATCAAAACTCGGTCAAAACCACAGGCAAATATACTCGAGCATCATAACAGCACCATCCCGTACGAACCTTCCTTTATAAACGCGTGTGTTCCCAGTCACGCATGCAATTGGTTGCTTGCAAATTGCAACCTGATCCCCAATAAGAGGAAACCTTGCTCTCAAAAAAAAGGAGAAAAAAAACTTCTCTAATCATAAGACGAAAAGATTTGAGCGTTTATTATGTGCCAGAAAAAAAAAGATATAAATAAATCTCGTAATGGCGATTTCGCCCTTGACGAGGTGAATGTGTGATTTAGCACGCGAGGTCTTTTGTTTGTGTGTGTGTGTGTGTGTTTCTATTTTTTTGTGGTTCCTTTGGGAGGGGAACCTGTCCCGTGCTAGTGCGTGCACACAAACAAACACACACACACACCCATCTATATATAATATATATTTCAAATATATTCACTATATATAATTATATTATATAATTATACATGTGTGTACTACGTAGTGTATTTATTTATATCTATGTATTGTATGTATGTCTCTCTCTCTCTCTCTCTCTCTCTCATATAACATATAATATATATATATATAGATATATATATATCTATATATGTATGTAGGTATCTTTCTTCTCTCTCTCTCTCTCTCTTCTCTTCCATAATAATATATAATAAAGTTATATATATATAGTATATATAATTATATTTATATATAATATATATATATATATATATAGATTATATATAGATAGAGGAGAGAAGAGATAGAGAGAGAGAGAGAGAGAGAGAGAGAGAGAGAGAGAGAGAGAGAGAGAGAGATAAAAGCAATTAAGAGATTGAGGAGTGGAAAATCACCAGGATCTAATGGAATTACAAATAAGATACTGCGGTACAATGGTGACTGTGACTGAATGGCTGACCAAGGTGTGTAAGGTATTTCTGAATGAAGGAAAGATTCCAAAGGAATGGATGTAAGGAAGAATGTTTCCATTGTATATAGGTAAATTTGATAATGATGACTAAGAATTATAGGATATGACGATATTTAGCTTTTCATGGAATAAATATAGAAGGATGCTGATTGAGAAAGTATGAGTGATAACAGAAGGACGGAGGGAGTTGGGAAGAACCAAACAGTGTTAGGTTTAAACAAGGAATAGTTATGTGGGAAGTTTAAAAAAAAGGGAAATAACTGTAGGTAGCATATTTATATACATACGTATATACAAAAACATATATAAATATATATTATTTAATTGAATGTAAACTAATATATAACTTTTTTTGCAGGTACGTTTACGCACTCAAAGGACACGTGAGTTTTTAATGTTCAACTAGCATTAAAAAACACATTCACACTATATATATATATATATAGATATATATATATATATATATATATATATATATATATATATATATATATATATAGATTATATATATATATATATATATATATATATATACATATATATATATATATATATATATATATATATATATATATATATATATATTATTCACTAACTCCAGACTGGAAGAAGTATGAGAAATATTATAAGTATACTTGAATTACATATTATCATCTGTAAATTTTTTCTTTATATCATACTCTTTGGAAGCTTGAATTTCATGTCAATAATAATAAATAATAATAATAATAATAATGATAATAATAATAATAATAATAATAATAATAATAAAATAAAAGAATAATAATAATAATAATAATAATAATAATAATAATAATATTTAAAATGATCTTCTATAAGATTCCTGTTTCAAAAGCTTAAAAACAAAACACATCACCCACTCCATCAGCCCCCCAATTAGCAAAGCAGCAATTATGGAACATTGGGTTAGAAAAGATGATATATACATACTACCTCTATAGTTCCAGGGTCAATTTTAGCAAAGGTCAAGAGGTCATTTTTTTGTGTGTGCAAAGGTCGAAAGGTGAGTACCAAATGCTCTGTGGTGTCCAAGCTCTTTATATTTCGTAGAAGGAGAGCGTGTAACGATAAAAGTGTTAAGTAACTCCCCTGGTCTTCGATCGTGCGCGTCACGAAGATGAAGAGTATTACGGGTTGGTAATATCGCTGTAACTTTTATCTTTTTTTTATTTCTTACGTTACTGCGTTATTTTTAATCTACACCAGACCTCCTTATTATCAAGGGCGTTATTATTGATTGCCAATACGCGTCAGCTGAAGGCGAGGTTTACACATATACGCAAAAAATGCGTACGACTTTCTTCATATCGACTGTGGTTGATCTGAGAGAGAGAGAGAGAGAGAGAGAGAGAGAGAGAGAGAGAGAGAGAGAGAGAGAGAGAGGGGGGGGGCAATTCCGTTATTTGTGTTTTTCTTTCATTTGCATATTCATTACCGCTCCCTGAATGTGTACTTCCAATCTCTGTCTCTCTCTCTTTTGATTACTCGCGAGAGAGAGAGAGAGAGAGAGAGAGAGAGAGAGAGAGAGAGAGAGAGAGAGAGAGAGGAAGGAAGGAATTCCTAATTAAACGGATTTTGAGGAACGCTATTGTTATTAACATATTTCTCATACGTTGAGATTATGAGGGACATATTATGCTCCCGTTATCAAAATCTCTGAGTTTTTTTTTAATAAAATGCGTAAGATTAAATAAATAATAAAAATAATAATTGAAAAAGTATATATAAAAAATGAATAATCAGAAAATATGATAAGAATAAAGTAAAATAAGAGAAGTTTCGATGATAAATTCAGAAAAAGATTCATACGTTTTCAATGTCAAGGCCTAGGTGTTTTTTTTTTAAAATAAAAAAAAGAGTAGTTAAAAAAGTAAATATATAAAAATAAATGATCAGAAAATATGATAAGAAAATTGTAAAATTAAACATGTTTCGAAGATAAATTCAGAAAAAAGTTCATAAGTTTTCAAAATCAAGGCATAGGTTTTTTTAAAATAAAATACGCATGATTAAATATTACGTTTACGTTATCAAAGTCTAGATTTTCTTCATAAAATAAGTATGAGTAAATATTTAAAACTGAATAATTAGAAAACAAGACAAGAAAATAATAAAATAAAGCAAGAGTTTCGAAGATAAAAACTGAAGAAATGCACGTGTTTTCAATATAAAAATATCGAGGTTTTTTTTATTAAAACACGTATGATTAAATATATATAATATATATATATATATATATATATATATATATATATATATATATATATATATATATATAAAGAATATTTTAAAAAAGCAGGAAACGAAACTACACAAATAAAAGAAGAGTTACGATGACAAAAACAGGGCTGAAACTGAATTTAGACAATTTTAGATTTACAATGATTAGTATATACATGTTAGAATATTTAGAATCTAGAAGTAAATTTTAGAATAATTTTATATTTGATTTAGAGCAAAAAGGACCGAAAACAATATAATTTGCGTAAACAGCTATCTAACCAACTATCACTAATAGCATAACTAACGTTACATTTACAAACAGAATAACACTTAATATGAATGTACATACCACCACAAATAATTGAAAACAAATTTATCGAACATAAAAAAGCAACCAACCACCTATCAGTCATAAAATACGTATCATTATATATGCACAGGTAAACATGAAATACGAATATGTATACATCACCACAAATAAGAAGAAACACAATATATTTTATTCACTGCCAAATTAGAATGTCAATATCGACCATTTCCTTAGTAATTTCTGTTCGTGGTATCTCTAATGACATTTCTTTAAGGCCGGTATTACCAGCATTGACAGGAATAAGTCATTTATACGTAATTTGACATGAGCAACCTTGGGAGAGAGAGAGAGAGAGAGAGAGAGAGAGAGAGAGAGAGAGAGAGAGAGTATGACACGCATTTACATAAAATTTTGCATGAATAATCTTCGTGTGGCTTACATCATTATAATAGAGGAGAGAAGAGAGAGAGAGAGAGAGAGAGAGAGAGAGAGAGAGCACAAGCGACAGGATTGTCATACGTTTGTATACTATTTCACGTGGATTAATCTTGGTGTGCCTTACACGATCAGGTTATATAACAAGAGAGAGAGAGAGAGAGAGAGAGAGAGAGAGAGAGAGAGAGAGAGAGAGCTCTAATGCCAAGCTCTTCAACAAGCTGAATAACTGTTTACAAGAGTTACAACCTTTTTGTATGACAGCTGACCTACTAACTAACCTTCAGTCGAGATACAGAAACACTCGAGACTGTCTTGAGACTGGTTCGAAACAGAACTGAATCTCATGATTTGTGGCCAAAGACGAGCACCTAAGGGATATTTTTTTTTTTTTTTTTTTTTGGGGGGGGGGCTGTGGGCAATTGCAACCGTCGCCGCCCCCCCCCCCCTCCACCCCCCCCCCCCCCCCCCCACTAATCCTAAAACCATTGCTATCCCGTGAGTTAATTTGGTTTATGTCAAGATTAGGAAATCTTGGCTTTGCAGTGGCAGACATTCGTAAGCTTAGACATACTGGTATTTCCCTTCTAAATAAAAGTATGTGCTCAGATTGGTTTAGTATTTAGAAGTGGGCGTTTCCTTGTTACTCAGGGTATTTAAAGATGATTGCTGGACTAAACAGAATGATTTTAACTATTATTTTGAGACGCATTGGTGTTTCACCTCTCAACAAAAGTAATGTGCCTAGATTTATTTAATGTTTAGAAGTGAGGGTTTCCTTGTTATTTTTACTATTACTTTTTTGAGTTTCCTAAACTGACTGACTTGATCGCATTGTAACAAGAAATTTGTAAAAAAAAAAAAGTATTCATAAAGAAATGATCACTCTACAGAAACCACTTTTACCACGAATTAAGTTTCCCAGCCCGAGATGGCAACCCGCCCCTAAACAATCTAATCGGAGTTGCCAATTCGTTCAATAACGACGCCATAATTGGATAATTGACCAGATCTCAATACGAGGGAGACATCATGATATTGAATTACGCCTGTCCATCAAATGTTCCCTGTTACGTCTGGTCGACGATGGAACTTGCATGAAAACTGTCTTCATTTTCCTAGCACAGGGGAATTGGAAATGGGTTAGTTATTCTTTTGGCTAAGATTAACCTACGATTGGATGATTTGCCCATGTGTGTGTGTGTGTGTGTGTGTGTGTGTTTGTGTGTGGGCTGTAATGTGCTTGCCTGTTAAGTGTGTGTGTATATACACTGCAAAATAATAAATAAAGAAAAGGCCTCGTGAAGGCAAAACTGCAACGAATCTGATCGCGTGAGAGAATAAATGAAATTGCTGGATTTTCATAGAAGAGACAAGATGTGTAGTAAACTTCTTCTGTCTACGGACACAGACGACAGCCCTGGCTTACAGCCTTATTAAATAGCAAGAATCACAGAATATGAAAAAATCAACAATAAAAAAATCTCCGTATATAATACTTATAACAGCAAAAGGTAAAGAATGTTCATCAACCCTAAAAGGCCACTTATGAGAGTGATGCCAACATACTTACCTATATAACTTCATATCTAGACAGGGAAACAAGGCACGGAGATCTGTTATATCCTTTGTTAGATCCTTAATTTACATGAATATATTAAATGGACGGTATCTCTGCCTAGTTTGTGTATAATGAACGAATAATAATCAAGATTCTCGCCCAATAGAGTTGTGACTAGCCTCTAGGTTCGTGTGTGCTGGTAAATATTAAATAAATCACAAGGTCCTTTGCTTCTGTGAAATGCGAGGCATTGGGTTTATTGTTTACCTGTACCTAAAATCTTTACTCTGTGTTTTTAGACCGTGTGATCTCTCTCTCTCTTCTCTCTCTCTCTCTCTCTCTCTCTCTCTCTCTCTCTCCTTCTCTAAGGTCCTTTGTTACTATGAAATTTAAGGCATTAGTGTCCTCGTTTACCTGGGCCTAAAAATCTTTAATAAGTGTTTTCAGTATAAAATCTCTCTCTCTCTCTCTCTCTCTCTCTCTCTCTCTCTCTCTCTCTCTCTCTCTCTCTCTCTATTAATTTTCTTCGTCTTGGTATTTCTGTAGCTCTGATTTGGTTTTGTGGTTTCATGTTCATATTGTAAATCCTTGCCTACTTTATTTAACGTCAAAAAAAACGGTAAATGATTTATAATTTACACTTCCACTACTCTCTCTGTCTCTGTCTCTCTCTCAAGTTCTGAGTGTTGTCAAGCTAATAATCCCAGTTGACAGAAATCCCCACTTCAGTCAAGACGACGACTGGCATAATGGTGTCAAGAAAAGATAGTCGTATTAATTTTGACCCAAAATATTCTTTACCCTTTTTAAACTGTAGAAATCTCAAGTATATAAGTTCTCACGAAGTCGTTTGCAATTCAAATAGGACAGAAAAAAGCTCGGATGTTTATAACGGCGAAGATTACGGCAATTTCTTACTACTTATGAGTCTGCAGTCTCAAATCTCTGCAGAGAAAGAATGTTATTGTTCCTGAGAATGTGGCATTAGATTTGCGAGAGAGACAGGTCAGGGGAAAAAAAGCCGCGGATTTGATGTCTTACACAAATTATTCATTTGGTAATTCCAGGAATTATTAAGTTTTTACACAGTTAGTTTTTCCAACTGTCATTTTATCTTAGAGTTAATTTTCATTTTCATTTCGAGTTTAAAGAGATAAATCAAAGATAAATAAACGGGAATTTGATGTCTTACTAAAATTATTCATTTGGTAAATTTCAGGAATTATTGAGTTCTTAAACTTAATTTTTCCAGCTGTAAGTTTTATATTTATTCTGATTTCGAGTTTAAAAGTGATTACACTTGCGAGAGAGAAAGTCCAACAAAAAATAAACGGGAATTTGATGTCTTACTAAAACTGTCATTTGCTGATTACAGGAATTCTTGAGTTCTTAAACTGTTGGTTATTCCAACTCTCTTTATTTTCAGTTTGATTTTTATTTTGATTTCCGGATTAAAAATAAATAAATTTATGTTGTCAGATTTTCCTGATGTCTCTTTGACTTAGATTTAATTTTTAAATTAATTTCCAGCAGAAAAATCCGCTAATTTTGTTGCCTTTGAAGTACAATTAGGTGTTACATCTAATTCACCTTCCATTTTCTGTAAAATAATATACCAGGCTTGATTTCACTCAATTGTTTATTTCAAGTCCTGTCATTTTGTTAAAAACTTTAATTGGTTTTCTTACAAAGAGTATCCATTGAGGTGTTTAGTGATGTTCCCAAAGCCATTTGAAGCCTATTTATCTAATCCTGTATAGAATATTATGTATATATATTTATATATTTTATATATTTTGTCCTGGCGAATCTGAAGTGTTATAATCATCTAAGACTGTATGGAAGTGAATGTCTTTACATACTTCCCCATCACTAATCATTAGACGTGTCCCTGCGTTACTTGGCAATGTAAACAATAACAATTATCTATCTATACCCCAATACTCATTGTCTTCTCCCCAGCGAAATATTGGAACAAAGAACCTGCCTGCGAAGATGACAGTTTACGCCCACGTTAAAGCCAGTGCTAAAACTCCCAGTATTTTTTTTTTTTTTTCAGCGGTAAAACCCCCAGTATTTTTTATAAGACTCAAATGCAAATGAATCGATGTTGAAACTTCAGGACGAAGGGACGAATTGACGGCCCAGATTTCCAACCAGGAAAAAAAGACGAGAAGAGAGAGAGAGAGAGAGAGAGAGAAAACACGGCCGATCTGCCATCCAAATTGCCACCATTCGGAATTAATGCATCGAGAGAGATTGTTGAGAGAAAGAGAGAGAAAGAGACAGATCCCCCACCACCCCCTCACCCCCACCACCCCAAAACCATCCCCGAGCGCTGTTTGGTGTATTTGTTATTCATGATAAGTATATTGACTGTTCCTTCCCCCACCCCTTCCATCCACCCATCCCTCTCTACCCCAAACCTTCAGCTTTGTTTGGATTTGAGCTTGTGCCGATTGGTTTTGTGGGCTCACGGTGTGGTGGAAAGGTTCACGGCTGTGGCTGTGGATGAGTGAGTGAGTGAAAGTGGTCCTGAAGGCCTGAGGGGAAGCTTTTGAAGAAGAAGAAGAAGATGAAGAGGAGGACCATAAGATGCTGCTGCCTTTTTAAAAGACTTATGCGTCAAGCGTTGCAGTATTCTGAATGAGTATTGGAATGACTGAGATCTAGTTGTAAATTGTAAAGTATTTTTGTGTGGCGATTGTTTGGAGGAGTGAGTGGTCCCGAAAAGAAGAAGAAGAAGAAGAAAGAAGAAGAAGAAGAAGAGGAGAAGGAGGAGGAAGAGGAAATATCTAAGATGCTTTTTATAAAATGATTTACGTCAAAGTAAAGTATTTTTGTTTGTTGACTGACTGTTCAAGGAAAATTAGATCTTGCAGACGTAATCGAAGACACATATCATACGCATTTATAATAGGGATAATCGGTTAAATTTCAAAGTATTTTGGTATACGCTTGTGGTTTAGGGTAGGATAAATCAGGCAGACGTGGTCCATTGAATTTAAAATACGATTACAACTTTTCTTTGCACAATACGATTTTTTTTACAGGGTATGAGAGTTGTTAGGTTTACAAAGGAAATAATAATGCCTGTGGCATTCCAGTAAAACGAACAGAAATATGTTACCAGAACTGAAATGTCCTTCTCTAACTGTGTCAACGGAGAGGTGATGCTCGCAGAATATTGTAACCACGAGCTGTCAAAAATCAAGTGAATTATATTAAATCTTTTCCCCGGGAGTATTGTACGCCTCACAAAAGAAACAAAAACAAAACTAAAACTCAAACAGACTCCTATCGACGTCACACACGTCTCATAACGACAAAACCCTATTCCAAACCCTGAACAGGAAAATCAGGAGGCTTAGACACGTCTTGTAGGCCTAAGGAAACACGTCAAGGAACAGGAATGTCAACTTGACTGTAGCAATGCTGTTCTTATTTGTCTATTTTTTTTATTTTATTTATCACCCTCTCTTCCTAAATTTCTTCGTTGGATCCTTGACTGTAGAAGGTGCTATTTTTATTTGTCCTTTTTTCTTTTTATTTATCTTCTCTTCCTTAATTCCTTCTTTGGGTCCTTGACTGTAGTAGAAGCTATTTTCATTTGTCTCTTTTTCATTTATTTATTCCTGCTTTGGGTTCTTTTGTGAAATGGTACCACTCTCCTCATCCTAAAACCTAACATTTTATGTTTACCCATCCCTCTTTCTAATTCCTTCCTTTGGGTCCTTTTATTAAAAGTTAAAACTTTCCTTATTCTAAAACGTATTTCTGCTAGGATATTCCAAGACCTCTTAGAGGCTAGGTTTTCCAATGTCACTTAGACAGACGTGTCGTGAACAAGTCTCCAGGCTGACGTTTCCCCAAATCAGTGCCTTAGGGAGGAAATTGACTTGACTTTCTAAACAGGACAAAAGTTAAATGAACTTTCTAAAAAGTATAACCAATACCGAAAACAATAATCTTCAATTCTCCACACAACTGGGTGGAAGGAAAGTGGGAGAAAGGACAGAGAAAGTAAAAAAGAAAATATATAAACTTTCTTGGGTTTAGCTGAGAAGAAATTTTCCCCAAATCAGGAACCTAAGGATAAAAATCCTTCAAGAAAATTGACTCTGTAACCGTGAAATAAGGGGAAATTAGCTCTTTAATAAGTATAGCAAATACCTAAAACGCTAATCTTCAATTCTCACCAAATCTGAATGGGGAGAAAACAGGAGAAAGGAGAAGGTAAAAAAATAAAAAATAAAAAACTTTCTTAAGTTTAGCTGTGGGGGAAGAAGAAGAGGAAAAAAATCTCATTCTTTGGCAGCGTGGACCAGAAGTCTCCCCAAACCCCCTAAAGAAATTCCCTAGGGGACAGGTGTTGGGACTCACACACGCACACGCACACATACACACACACACACACTCACACACACACACCCTGCGCTCGCGCGCGTGTGTGCGTGCATGAGTGTGCGAGTGCAGC
>NC_061101.1:12986654-13006654 GCF_015104395.2 Macrobrachium nipponense | reverse complement strand
TACTATGGGAGTGGAGGTGCAAGGAAGAAGAAGAGAGGGAGACCAAGAAAGAGATGGAAGGACTGTGTAGAGGAGATTTACATGAGAAGGGAATGATGAGGCAGAAGCGCAAGATAGAAATAGATGGAAACGGCTCATCCGAAACGGCGACCCCACCCCATATAAAAATGGGAAAAAGCTGGGAAGAAGAAGAAGAAGAAGAGTGTGTATGTGTGTGCGTGCGTGTGTGTAACTATTGAAATGTGTTGCCAAAATCAGACGCCCATTGATAAAAAAACTGACAGATATGCCAGTTAGTTTACTGTGCCCAAGAGAATGAGGTACGTATACACATGTCACAGATAAGTATTCGTATTAAACTTAATATATTTTTACTCCAATCTATTATGAACGTAACTTTTAATAGCTCAAAATATATCCGTCATTAAGAAAATATATTATTCTTTTAGGATAAAAAAAATAATCAGAACTTACATATCATTTAGTTATGACAATCAATCAATCAATCAATCAATATATATATATATATATATATATATTATATATATATATATATATATATTGTGTGTGTGTGTGTGTGTGTGTGTGTCTGCGTATGAGCACACAATTCCATTATACTACATCTCTACATGTATTACAGAAATCTACAGAACAATTAGATTATTATCCAGTAAACATATTATCCGCATTCCCTATCCCTGAATGAAAAAAAAAAAAATAACACAGTCATACACTAATGCCAAAAGTATGAAAGAATGGCCCACCCCACCTCCCACCACCCCCAAAAAAAGAATTAATAAAAAAAGGAGTAAAATAAAAAAACTCATACCTAAAAACAATACTCCATTATAGGTTTCCAATTCTCAATTTGATACCAATAAGGGAAAAAAATCTGAACAGGAGTCTGCAAATAATTAAGGGATTAATTATACCCACCCCTGGTGGGGAGTATGCCTTCTCTAACTCCACCCTAACCTCTCCCACCCCCCTTCCCTAACACCCCCAGCCCTCGATAGCTCTACATAGCTCCTTACCCCGCCCCCTTTACCCCCTCCTCTTACAGGGCAACTAATTAAAAAGTGACTGACAGATTTCATTCAGATTCTGAATGCTGATGTTGAGAAGGCATGGAAAGTATTGTTATTATTATTATTAAAGATTTTGAATGCTATTGTTGAGTCATGGAAACTATATATTATTATTATTATTATTATTATTATTATTATTATTATTATTATTATTATTAAAAAGATAAACCCTATTCATTGGAACAAGCCCACCAAAAGGGCCAATGACTTGAAATTGAAGCCTCTAAAGAATATTACAGGGGTCACCCGAAAGAAGTTACAGAAGGTAATACGAAATACAGAAAGAGTTAAACAGTTGCCAGAGAAGGTAATAAAAGATAAATTTATGAATGAATTAATAAATAGATAAAAAATATGAATGTATTATTAAATACAAGGTGAACTGCTTTCGAATAGTAATGCATCGATTTAGGTAGCTATGGAAGTGTCAAGTTCACGAGAAGTCTTGATAAAAATCGATTTCTCTAAAAAAAACCTAAGGTTTTATCTTATGAGACTTATTAGGCTGCCAACCCCAGCACTGCAAAAAATATTATCCAGACGCGAGCTATACGACAAGCGATACGAAAACAATACAAGAGCGATACCAGAGCGATACAAGGCTACAGCCTTTGCTGACTCAACACACCAGGAGGGACCAAATTTGCTTTCTAAGGCACAAGAGAAGTCCAATAGTGGAGATGGCTGCGAATTTCATGGCAGCAAATAAAAAAGGTTTTACGAAATGGCAGGTATTTTTGAAGTCTGACAGTCCGGTTAACTGGGGTTACGGTTAGCTGAAGTTATGGTTAAAGGAGGTCATTTATAAAGAAAATAGTGTATTTTGTATTTAGGTATAAACAGGAAAACATTATTTATCCGAAGGAAGGACGAGCGGGCTAAAAACAAAACAGAAAAAACATCTCCCAAACTTTAATTAGTTTGGTCGTTAAGAAGCAACTGGCACCTCTTAAGAATTCGATGCCATTAGTCACCAGATTATTCTGCCGTTTGTAAAGAAAACCCTGAAAATATTCTAATAACAAAAATTATATAAAAGAAATAAATTGTAATTATAGTTTTATGATAAAAATTAACTAACGATTTATCATGGACTGAATAAACAAAAACATTACGAATATTCCTAGTAAATCTAAAAGATTGGAAAAGATAAAAAAATTGTATCCATTCAAATTCGCTCATGCGCAGTGACACTCTTCAGGGCTATTACGAATGACAATTAAGGTTCCCAAGGGCAACTTAAACATTACCCTGATGGACTGTTATGGCTCTTCGAGTCTCTCTCTCTCTCTCTCTCTCTCTCTCTCTCTCTCTCTCTCTCCTAGGACAATAAGCCACGAAGTTATGGCTGATGTAAATCTGGACCTTTGCTTTTGCTAAATTTGATGTCGGCTGCAATTGTGTGTGTGTGTGTGTGTGTGAGAGAGAGAGAGAGAGAGAGAGAGAGAGAGAGAGAGAGAGAGAGAGAATGTTTATTTTTTGTAACGACAAAAGGCCAAACAATTTTTTCAGCATTTTTTCAATTATAATTTTTTCTCAAATCCACAGAGAGAGAGAGAGAGAGAGAGAGAGAGAGAGAGAGGGGAATTCGTGCTTTACTTCCGGGAATACTAATAAAAGAATTTATAAAGGTCACTTAACATCAAATTTCAGCCAAAGATTATTCTTCCTGGTTACAAAACTGAAATGTAATTTGTTTTTATTTCATTTCCGTCTAAACTCCCTCCGTAACGGAATGCCAACTACAGTGCGCCATCTGTGACACACAGTAGATGCTACTGAAGGTACTTTCCGTATTTGGCTGTCCAGCTCCATAAACGTAAGTTTAACTTTGAGAACAATTTTTGGAAAGGTAGACCTATGACTGGCAAGTAATGTAATTTTTGTATGAAAATTATTGATTATTTATACTAATTTAAGTACATAATTTATCTGTCCTATCGTAAATCTAGAGCTATAATAATAATAATAATAATAATAATAATAATAATAATAATAATAATAATAATAATAATAATGAAAAAGTTAGCATAGATTATTTTCTATCCGGCCTTAAAGTTCATGTGATGTAATTTGAGATAATTCTTGAAAATTTAATAATTAGTTTACAAATTATACGTTTCATCATGAACATAAGCATTATTCATAGTCATTGTTATTTAAAAAACCAGGAATTGGAAAATAACAAAAGAAAATTAATGAAAAAACATTAAAACTTCAAAACATTAATTGTCGTAAAATCTTTTCATATGAGATCATTCCTAAATCTGTAACATTATTTGACAAAATACTCATCAATCATACACAAAAGCATTATTCATAGTCCTTTCTACTTAAAAAAACCAGAAATGGAAAAGATAAGCAAAAAAAAAAATTGAAATCAAAAGACTTTAGATTATTAAAGAATTTCTTAATACTGAATCAGTATTTGATAAATTATAAGTGGACCTCAAACAAAAGCATTACTTATGCTCTATCTTATTTCAAAAAACCAAGATTTGAAAGAATAATGTGAGAAAATAAATGAAAATAGTAATAAAAAAAGTTAAAAAATAATCTAGTCTGTCGTAAAGTGTTGATATAATTCGGAATAATTCCTCACTAAATAATAATTATTTGATAGATTATACACTGAACCTTAAACAAAAGTATACTTTACTGTCTATACTAATTAGGAAATAAATGAAAAATGTAAAAATAAAAACCTAGAAAAAATGTATCTATTGTCTTCAAATATTTTGCTATAATTTGGGATCATTCCTTAAAATGAATCAGAATTCAACAAATCATACACTGACCCTTAAACGAAAAGCATACTTTACTGTTTATACTACTTAATAAAACCTAGAAATGGAAAAAACAAAAAATAAATTTAAAATATCAAAGCTTGAAAAAATATATCTATTCTGTCTTCAAACTTTTGCTCTAATTTGGGATAATTCCTAATAATGAATCACTGTTTAATAAATTATATACTGAAATTTAAACAAAAAACATAATTTTCTGCCTATACTGCTTAATAAAACCCAGAAATGGAAAAAACGAAAAATAATTTTAAAAAATCAAAACTTGAAAAGATATATCTATTGTCTTCAAATCTTCTGCTATACTTTGGGATAATTCCTAAAAATAAATCAGTATTTAACAAACCATACACTAAACCTTAAACAAAAAAGGCATAATTAACTGCCTATACTGCTTAATAAAACCCAGAAATGGATAAAACTAAAAATAAATAAATAAAAAAGAAGTAGGAATCAAAACTTAGAGAAAAAGCCAACACTCCATTTGCCCGGAGATGCTCTTCAGAAACTGCTTTCACGAAAGTCAACAAATTCTCTTCGAACCTTTTGCCGGGAGGTGCTGAAGTCGCGAAAAAAAAGGAAATGAAAGGAGATGAATGAATAGAATAGAAGGAAAACAAGAATAAGAATAGAAGATAGGCAATGAAAAAAAAAGAGCAAATAAAGACGAGAGGGAAAATGGACGTCAGTGTGATCTGTCAATCTGGGATGAGTTTTGGTCAGGATTTCTCTTTTTTTTTTTCATTGATCAAGTGTACTAAATCAAATGCTTTTCACTTTTCCTTTACTTAAAAGGAAATACACACACACACAACACACACACACACACACACAAAGAGAGAGAGAGAGAGAGAGAGAGAGAGAGAGAGAGAGAGAGACTGATGATATTGACAAGTACCTTCTAGTAGACAACTGCCATGTCCTATATCTCTATGGAACAAGAGAATTGCCTCTATAGGGGTGATGGGTACCTGGAAACGGTAATTAACTCTCTCTCTCTCTCTCTCTCTCTCTCTCTCTCTCTCTCTCTCTCTCTCTCTCTCTCTCTCTCTCTCCAAATTTATAACCATTCTTCTCCTTGCAAAGTAAACCTACAAATTTTTTTCTACCTAGCTAAAAAGTAACCTATCTCTCTCTCTCTCTCTCTCTCTCTCTCTCCTCTCTCTCTCTCTCTCTCTCATGGAAGATGTTCTAAGCTATAAAGCAAAGCTTTCCACCTGCTATCAACATCTCCATTAACCTAACAGCCAAACGAAAACAATCCCAGCCTAAGTCGAAGTCAATTTTAGGTGTTCGAAGGAATCTTGAGAGAACTGACAGTGTGTCAACAACTCTTCTCATTAATTACTCGGTAACTTATCCGATTCCTTGTCCAGTACCTTGGCTTAATACTGGACACGCACAAGTTGTAGGGACGATTGTAGGTTGTAGGTACAACAGTGGTTATAGGCCTTATCCAGCTTATAGTAATGCCGGTTGTAGGCATGAAATTGCTTGTAAACACGTTTGGCTTTGTTGTATTTTGTGATTATTGTTTTAGGAAAAGGTTAAAGTATTGTATTCTGTTGCTTGTTGCGATAATAAGCAGGTTATTATTTTCTATAGTTTTGCCTTCCTTGATTATAATTATATATATAAACATAGACACAAACACCACATACACACAACATACATATGTATATATGCATTCATAAACACGACTCCACATAAACAGCCCTCACCCACAGATACCTGTTTTATCCTCAGGGTACAGCGAGTTGTGAGAGAGAGAGAGAGAGAGAGAGAGAGAGAGAGAGAGAGGTGGAAAGGAAGGTGGAGGAGGATGAGGTGGGCAAGAAGAGAGAGAGAGAGAGAGAGAGAGAGAGAGAGAGAGAGTATGCAGGCATGGCCAACGTAAAGACACTATAATTCACAAACAAGTCGATGCATTCTCCTAATATCATTTCTAATCCATTTTCTCTCATCTTGCTGAACTTTAGATAAAGCTCTGGATTTTTAGGTCGAAACTGTCATATTCCCTTGACACTTGTACACATAAAACCAGGTGAGTCATTAGACTTACAATGAACAAATGCATTTATTTTGATAATGCTCTTGGTTCGCAGGTCGAAATTGTCAAAATATTCAATTTAATTATTATCTTTTTAAAGTGATTTAATTAGTTTTTGCACTTGTATACATTAAACCAGTTCATTCATTAGACTTGCAAATGAATGAACGAAATATTTATCGTTTCATCCCATAAAAAGTTTATTTATTATAAAAATATCAATTTTAACCCAAGATTTAAAATCCGCTACTTACACGAGGTGCCATTAGGACAACGAGGTCTTCTAATGTCAAAACCAAAGAGTAAAAGCTGTTAAATATATGAATAAAAATAGTCGACATTAAACAAAAGCAACTATACAATAATCTTGACCTATTGTAAAAAAAAAAAAAAAAACTGTAAATTAACCTAATATTTAAATTTCTGCTACTTAAACGAGGTCTTTGAGTGTCAAAACAAAAGAATAAAGTAGTTAAATATACGAATAAAAATGAATACCATTAAACAAAAGCACATCTATCGCCAGAGGCATTTGGACAACACGGTCACGGGTCACAGAGAAGGATTCTCAGAGATAATGATGTCTTTGAGTGCCAAAATAAATCAAACTATCAATGAGACAGAAGCATATATAATACAAGAGGCACAATTAACAACGACAAACACGAATGGTCACTTAACAAGGTCACTTAAGGAGGTCACGAAGGTCAAAATCAAAATAAATAAAGGAAAAATTAATCAGCATGACCTCCTATTGAGCATAAAGAAATTTAAGACCAGAGACATTTGACAGTTGGACAAGAAGGACGAACAAGAATGGCCACTTAGCAAGGTCACTTAAGGAAAAAAGGTCACGAAGGTCAAAACCAATATAAATAAGTGAATAAATGAATAAAAGTGACCTCCATTAAACAGAAGCAAACCTAACACCATAGACACATTGGACAGGAAGGACAAAGAGGAAAGGTCACACGAGGAATGTGGCCCGCCATGCCCCAAAATTGGATTGACCTTATAAAAAAAAATAAAATAAAATAAAAAAAGACTTTCCCTTGTGCATAATGATAATACCCACAACAATCGCCCGCCGCCCTGAATGCATTCTGATAAGAGATTACACTCGGTTTCACCCCCTTCCCCGCCCCCTCCCGATCAAAACCTTCCTTTTCTAAACAGGACCAACTGACAACACACACAGAACTCTCTCTCTCTCTCTCTCTCTCTCTCTCTCTCTCTTGTAGAGTCCCAAAAAGGAGAGACAGAGACAGTGAGAGAGAGAGATGTGGAGAGAGAGATGGAAAGCCCCAGAGGGCCTGGATGGATGGACGCTGCTGGATATGAAAGAAGAAAAAGAGAAGAAGAAGAAGAAGAAGAAAAAAAAAAGAAGTTGCCCACAAGATGCCGCCATGACAGAACTCCGACACCAGTATAGAGAGTACTTGGAGTAGAACTGTTCAAACTCCACCACCCCCCACCTCCTTTTTTTAGGGGTTCCTTCAAGGATCCCAAGCAAGACCGGCAAAGGGGGAAGGAGGTTGAGAGAGAGAGAGAGAGAGAGAGAGAGAGAGGAGGGGGGGAGGAGGAGGTGGAGGGTGCAACGCGATTCCGCAGTGGTATCGATCACGTGGGGTATACCAGCGAGCGAGGGGTTCTCTGTGGGCCACCCCCTCCCCCTTTCCCCTTCCGTTACCCCCTCACCCCTTTCTCCCCCTTCCCCTCAGTCTTCTGTTCTCCTGCTGCCACTGCTGCTGCTGCTGCCGCTGCTGCTAACTGCTAACTGCTGATGCTGCTTAAGAAAAAAAAAAATCGTAGTAGTTCGGACTGAAAGCAATCATGAAACATCCTCGTCCTAGCGATGGTTAATTCGCGACTGCTTTTGCTCTCTCTCTCTCTCTCTCTCTCTCTCTCTCTCTCTCTCTCTCTGTGCTGCTGCTGCTGCTGCTGCTCCTTCTCCTGCTGTTAACGGGGTTACCGCTTAAAAGGGGTGGTTGGCTAAGATAAGCAGGGGCTTCAGGATGAAAAAGGGCACCTTTATCCTCGTTTTTCAAACCCCTATTATCAGCATCATTACGTCTCTCTATCTATAGCAAATTTAACTCTCTCTCTCTCTCTCTCTCTCTCTTGAGCCTCGTGTAAGCTGTCTTCTTCCACCGTGATCCAACGCTAGATAACTGCTCAATCAATCAATTCTTCAATTAATAATCTACCGTTTGCATCAACTGCTTCGTGTGAATCACTTTCGATTGAACTCTCTCTCTCTCTCTCTCTCTCTCTCTCTCTCTCTCCTCTCTCGATCCTCCCGTAAGCTGCCTTCTTCTGCAGAGCCCCGACGCCAGATTAACTGCGAAATCAATCAATCAATCGAGTAATTATACTGTCTGGTTTCAATGCTTCATAAGAATACCACTTTCGATTTAACTCTCTCTCTCTCTCTCTCTCTCTCTCTCTCTTCTCCTGTAAGCTGCCTTCTTCTGCAGAGCCCCGACGCCAGATTAACTGCTAAATCAATCAATCAACTAATTATACCGTTTGGTTTAAATGGTTCGTAAGAATCCCACTTTCGATTTAACTCTCTCTCTCTCTCTTTCGATCCTCCTGTAATAAGTTGCCTTCTTCTGCAGAGCCCCGACGCCAGATCAACGCAGAAAAATCCCCGACGCGATCAAACTGCATCAATCAATCTAAATATAGCCTGCGTGTTTCAACTTTTCGTAAGAATCCCACTTTCGATTTAACTCTCTCTCTCTCTCTCTCTCTCTCTCTCTCTCTCTCTCTCTCTCTCTCTCTCTCGATCATCCTGTAAAAAGCTGCCTTCTTCTGCAGAGCCCCGACGCCAGATCAACTGCTAAATCGATCAATCAACTAATTATACCGTTTGGTTTCAACGTTTCGTAAGAATCCCTTCAGCAACTGCTGTTACATTGATGTCCTTCGCCTCTCTGCCCGGCTGCTGTCAAGCAAGGCTTTCCCCGTGACATCACTATTGATGTCACCGCCTCTATAAGAGTGGTGAGAGTTGTTGCCGTTCCTTTGCTAAGCTTCGAGTTCTGCTCAGATCTCCTCCAGAACTTCGTCTTTCGATTTCGTTCGTAGGGCTCCTTCGGAGGATGTATATACATATTTCGAGTCTCGTTCGTAAGTCTCCTTCGAAGGACATGTATATTTCGAGTCTTGTTCTTAAGTCTCCTCTGGAGGATATATATGTTTCGGGTCTTGTTCGTAAGATTCCTTCGGAGGATATATATATTTCAAGTCTCGTACGTAAGTCTCCTTCGGAGGATATATATGTTGCGAAGTCTTGTTCGTAAGTCTCCTCCGGAGAATATATATGTATATATATATATATATATATATATATATATATATAGTAATATATATATCCATATATATATATCGAGTCTTGTCATAAGTCTTCCTCCAGAGGATATATATGTTTCGAGGTCTCGTTCGAAGTCCTTCGTAAGATTATATGTTTCGAAGTCTTGTCGTAACTCCACCCCTTCGAGGATATATATGTTTTCGAGTCTTGTTCTAAGTTCTCCTCCGATATAATTTGTATATAATTACGTAAATATATTAATTATATATATATATAAATAAATATATATAATCGAGTCTTGTTCATAAGTCTCCCCCTTCCGGAGGATATATAGTTTTTGGTCTCGTTTCGTAAGTCTTCCTTCTTAAGATATTAATGTTTTTTTCCGGGTCTTGTCGTAAGTCTCCTTTGGAGGATATAAATGTTGATCGAGTCTTGTTCGTAAGTCTCCTCCGGAGGTATATATATGTATATATATACTATATATAGTCATATATATATATATATATAGGATATATATATATCTATATATATATATATATATATATATATATATATATATATATATATAAATATATAATATATCGAGTCTTGTTCATAAGTCTCTCCGGAGGATATATATATTTCGAGTCTCGTTCGTAAGTCTCCTTCGTAAGATATATATGTTTCGAGTCTCGTTCGTAAGTCTCCTTCGGAGGATATATATGATTCGGGTCTCGTTCGTAAGTCCGAGGATATTATTATTTCGAACTTTAGTTCCGTAAGTCTCCCTTCGGAAGGAAATAATATTTATGTTTCGAAGGTCCTTCCGGGGTTCGTTTAGTCTCCCTTCAAGAAGAAGATATATGGTTTCGATTCTGTTCGTAAGTCTCCTTTGGAGATATACATGGTTTTTCGAGTCCTCGTTTTCGTAAGTCTCCCTCAGAAGATAATATATGTTTTCGAGTCTCGTTTTCGTAAAGGCCCCTTTCAGAAGATATATATGTTTCGAGTCTCGTTCGTATCTCCTCAGAAGATATATTATGTTTCGAGTCTCGTTTCGCTAGTCTCCTTTGGAGGATATTACATGTTTCGAGTCCTCGTTCGTAGTCTCCCTCAGAAAAGATATATATGTTTCGAGGTCATCGTTCGTAACGTTCTCCCTTCAGGAAGATTAATATGTTTCGGTCTCCGTTCGTAAGTCCTCCCTTTTCAGAAGATATGTTGTTTCGGTCCTCGTTCGTAGTCCTCCTTCAAGAAGATATATATGTTTCAGAGTCCTCGTTTCGTAACGTTCCCTCCTTTCGGAAGATGAATATTGGTTTCGAGTCTCCGTTCGTAAGTCTCCTTCGGATAAGGATATATTATGTTTTCGAGGTCTAGTTTCGTAAGTCTCCTTCGGGAGGGATATATTATGTTTCGAGTCCCTCCGTTCGTAAGTCGCCTTCAGAAGGTATATATTATGCTTTCGAGTCTAGTTTCGTGAAGTCACTCCTTGCGGAAGGTATATATATGTTTCGAGTCTCGTTCGTAAGTCTCCTTCGGAAGATATATATGTTTCGAGTCTCGTTCGTAGTCCGCCTTCGGAAGGATTAATATGTTTTCTTTAGATTCTCGTTTCGTCAAGTCTCCTTCGGAGGATAATATATGTTTTCGCAGTCTCGTTCGTAAGCTCTCCCTTCGGAGTACAGAAATATATAGTTTTCGAGTTCTCGTTCCGTAAGTCTCCTTCAGGAAGGAATATATATGTTTTCGAGTCTCGTTTCGTACGTCTCCCTCAGAAGATAAATATATGTTTCGAGTATCGGTTCGTAAAGTCTCCTTTCGGAAGATATATATGTTTTCGAGTCTCGTTCGTAAGTCTCACCTTCCGTAAGATATATATGTTTCGAGTCTCGTTTCGTAAGTCTCCTTCAGCATAAGATATATTGTTTCGAGTCTTCGTTCGTAAGTCTCCTTCGGTAAGGATTATTATGTTTTCGAGTCCTCGGTTCGTAAGTCTCCCTTCAGGAAAGATATTATATGTTTTCGACGTCTCGTTCGAACGTCTCACCCTTCGGAGGAAGATATATTTTACGATCTCGTTTCGTAAGGTGTCCGTCGAAGTATATTACGGTCAAGTCTCCGTTTCGTAAGGTCCTCCCAGGAAGATATATGTTTTCGAGTCCTTCGTTCGTTGAAAAGTCCCCCCCCCCCCCCTCCTTCGGAAGATAATGGTTTCGGTGCTTGTTCGTAATCTATTTTTCGGAAGATATACATGTTTTCGGTCCTCGTTCGTAAGTCTCCCTCAGAAGATAAATATGTTTTCGAAGTCTCGTTCGGTAAGTCTCCTTCGGGAAGATATATATGTTTTCGAGTGGGTCGGTGTTCGTAAGTCTCCTTCGGAAGATATATATGTTTCGAGTCTCGTTCGTAAGTCTCCCTCAGAAGATATATATGTTTTCGAGTCCTCGTTTCGTAAGTCTCGTTCCGGTAAGTCTACCTTCGGAAGATATATATGTTTTTTGAGTCTCGTTTCGTAAGTCTCCTTCGGAGGATATATATGTTTCGAGTCTCGTTCGTAAGTCTCCCTCAGAAGATATATATGTTTCGAGTCTCGTTCGTAAGTCTCCCTCAGAAGATATATATGTTTCGAGTCTCGTTCGTAAGTCTCCTTCGGAGGATATATATGTTTCGAGTCTCGTTCGTAAGTCTCCTTCGGAAGATATATATGTTTCGAGTCTCGTTCGTAAGTCTCCTTCGGAAGATATATTATTGTTTCGAGTCCTCGTTCGTGAATGTCTGCCCTACAGAAGATATATATGTTTTTCGAGTCTCGTTCGTAAGTACTCCTTCGGAGGATATATGTTTCGAGTCTCGGTTCCTTTCAAGTATTCCGGAGGATGGATTATATTGTTTTCGAGTCTCGTTCGGTAAGTCGCCTTCGGAGGAGGATATAATATTGTTTTCGAGCCTCGTTCATAAGTCTCCTTCGAGGATATCTATTGTTTCGAGTCTCGTTCGTAAGTCTCCTTCGGAGATATATATGTTTCGAGTCTCGTTCGTAAGTCTCCTTCGGAGGATATATATGTTTCGAGTCTCGTTCGTAAGTCTCCTTCAGAAGATATATATGTTTCGAGTCTCGTTCGTAAGTCTCCTTCGGAGGATTATATGGTTCGATCTTTGTTCGTAAGTGTCCCTTCGGAGATATAATTGTTTCGAGTCTCGTTCGTAAGTCTCCTTCGGAGGATATATATGTTTCGAGTCTCGTTCGTAAGTCTCCTTCGGAGGATATATATGTTTCGAGTCTCGTTCGTAAGTCTCCTTCGGAGGATATATATTTTTCAAGTCTCGTTCGTAAGTCTCCTTCGGAGGATATATATGTTTCGAGTCTCGTTTGTAAGTCTCCTTTGTTCTTAAGTCTCCTTTGGAAGATATATATGTTTCGAGTCTTGTTCTTATGTCTCCTTCGGAAGATATATATGTTTCGAGTCTTGTTCTTAAGTCTCCTTCGGAGGATATATATGTTTCGAGTCTCGTTCGTAAGTCTCCTTCGGCAAGATATTATGTTTCCGAGTCTCGGTTTGTAAGTCTCCTCAGAGGATATTATGTTTTCAGTCTCGTTCGTAAGTCTCCTTCGGAAGATATATATGTTTCGAGTCTCGTCGTTTTGTAAGTCTCCTTCGAGTATATATATGTTTTCAATCTCGTTCGAAGTCTCCTTCGGAGATATATATGTTTCGAGTCTCGTTTTCGTAGTTCTCCTTCGGATGAATTATATTTTTCAAGTCTCATTTCGTAAGTCTCCTTTCGTGAGGATATTATATGTTTCGAGTCTCGTTTTTTGTAAGTTTCCTATCGGAATGGATTATATATGTTTCGAGTCTTGTTCGTTAAGTCTCTTTCGGAAGATTATATGTTTCAGTCCGTTTCGTAAGTCTTCCTCGGAGGATATTATATGTTTCGAGTCTCGTTCGTAAGTCTCCTTCGGAGGATATATATTTTTCAAGTCTCGTTCGTAAGTCTCCTTCGGAGGATATATATGTTTCGAGTCTTGTTCTTAAGTCTATTTTGGAAGATATATATGTTTCGAGTCTTGTTCTTAAGTCTCCTTCGGAGGATATATATGTTTCGAGTCTCGTTCGTAAGTCTCCTTCGGAGGATATATGTTTCGAGTCTCGTTCGTAAGTCGTCCTTCAAAGCGTCATTCGAGTCATGTTTTGAAGTCTTTCAAAGCATGTTTTAAATCTCCGTAAATCTCCTTCAATTATTACTTTTTCAAGTCTTGTTGGTATGTCTCCTTGAAAGCTTTCTCTTTCGAGTCTTGTTCATAAATCTCCATCAAAGCTTTGTCTTTCGAGTATTGTTTATGCATCTCCCTCAAAGCATATCTTGAGTCTTTGTCATAATTCCTCTTACTTTGAAATACTTAACCCAGGAATTCTCAAGTAACTATAATGAATTCTAGATAATTTCAAAAGTTATTTAAAATGACCAGTGATGCCTCGTTGCAAATATGAATATAATGAAAAGGTTTATAACAAACACACACACACACACACACACACAACACACACACACACACATATATATATTATATATATATATATAATATATATATAATTATATATATATATATATTATAAATGTATATATATATATATATATATATATATATATATATAATATATATAGATATATATACAAATGTTATAATGTTCTCTTTACGAAATTAATTTACATAAAACTGAAACCAAATGTAACTTCATTGTAAAATAATTCAAAAATAATTTCATGTAGTAAGAATGAATGACATAATATGGAATTATACAAACAAAATCATGTTAAACTACTAATCGAAATCAAGTAAAAAAAAAATTCTAGAATAAAAACAAAATGCAGACGCAGGGTCTTAAAACAAACATGTCTTTGAAGAAATATATCCCTTATTAGCATAAAAACAGCTGATTAAAAAATATCAAACTTATTTCCCAATTTAAAAAAAATATCATTCAATATAAAAACAGCTGATTAAAAATACATATAAAAATAAATCGACAAAAATAAAGCTTTACTATTCAATTCAAACCCAAACTACAACATTAACCTGTATCTAAGCGCGAATCTTCAAAAATAACAATAAAAAAACTACAAAGCTCGTAAAAGGAGAGGTTTGCATTAAGGTAAACTAATTTTGGAAGCAAGCAAAGGTTCGGGGTAATAGCCAGCTCAGATGTAATGGCTCGCTTCAGGGGGAACTAATCTGAGAGATATATATATAAATTACAGAGGACAGTTCTTGCCAACAGTGGTGCTCGTCAAGTATTGTATCTCCAGAGATTCTTTGTGAGGGTGAGTTAATTATTTACTGCCAAGGAATGTCTACGGGTTATTCTGTACATAAATGGGTTATTCTGTACAGAATGCAAAATATTCTTCTCCGAAAAGGGCTGCTGCAAAGTTTGTAGGAATCAATGTAGTGCTACAAACTAGGACGAGTAAATCGGTTACGTTGATGACTTAATAAATGAACATGAATTCACTTCAATTACACAGTTATTACAGTCACGTGTATGTTTAAATACATGAACAAAAACTCACACACACTTACTATAAAAAACAGATATAGTTATATATATGCATATTATATAAATTTATATAAATATATGTATATATATTCATATAATATATACATATATTTATGTGTATATATATACATACAATATATAATTATATATATAAATAGATATATCTATATATATAATTATATATATATATATATATATATCAATTATATATATATATATGTAAATATTTATATATATATAATAAATATATATATATATATATATATATCAATATATATATACATATATATATGTATTATTATAATATATACAATATATTTATATATATATATATATATATATATATATATATATACTATATATATGATATATATTAATATAATATATAATATATATATATATATATATAGTTATATATATATATATATATATATATGTTATACTTATATAGTATATATATATATATATATATAGTACTGAATATTGATTATACATAAAAAAATAATCCACCAATTACATTACAACCAACTGAGGGAACTATATGTATACTTAACAACCCAGCCGGTAAGCGATTCTTATAGAATTTTCAATAATAATAGAAATAATATTGAGAAATGAGATAACATTATCTGTATATCCACTTAATATGACAATAGCAAATAATTGACTAATGATGACCGTTTAAAGTTAAACCTTGAAGTGTGTGAGTGTGTACATGTATGTATATATATATATTATATTTACTAAGGGGCCATATATATATATATATTATAGATATATATATGATATATATATATATATAAAATATATATATATATATATATATATATATATATATATATATCTATATATATATATATATTTTTTTTTTTTTTTTTTTTTTTTTCAGTTGTATTCCACATAGGAAAATGGAAATGAGACATACCATTTTTATTTTCCTATGTGGAATACAACTGAATTACTATATCTTCGTGCCTAAGAAGATTACCAGTAATAATACATACTATATTAAATATATATATATATAATATATATATATATATATATATATATATATATATATATTAGTCAAATTCAAAGCGTAGTAATTTGTTAAAAAAAAACATATGTCCACCAGAGATTATATATTTTATTCGCATCAACTCCAAACTTTTTAAATGAGCAGTGCAATTAACAAATATTTGGTTAAGAAAAAAATATATTAGGTCTACCAGAGCCCAAACATCTATCTCATTCACGGTAAACCCAAGCAATTCTAATGAGCAGGACACGTAAAATATAACATCATAACAGTCCGTATCTTCGAATATATTCTACCAAGGTCACCAATATAAATTTAGAGAAGGGATACGTGGCATTCGACCTCAAATTGTACCCGCTGGTCCAACACCGAAAGTTATGATGAGACTTCGGCACTACAAAGATTCCACGGACCCTCTAAATGAATTATTTTCTATTGTCATGCTTAATTGTGGAATGAGGTTTCGCTTAATTTGCATGCAACTACTGTTCAAGAATACTTTTATCCAAAGTGTAGTCTGGACAGAACAAAGAAACTCACTTTTGAATAAAGGTTTGATAAATTTACACGTATATATATGCGTTTAGCTTTTCAGACAAAGGCTCAGATTAATATACTACAATTAAGTAAAATTACGAACCAGGAAATGAGTATGTCTTCACAGTAAGACCCAGAAAGACTACTAGACGCAGTTGAAAGATGTTAAAAAAGTACCGTGGTTTAGTTACCTAAACTATGCAAAACCATCGTCAGTTCTAAGGTCACTGGTTTAAAAACCTTAACAGAGAACTGACAAGAAAAACCAGCCTTAATTTATACTGAAACCTGTTTTTCTTTATTGATATTATTTTTCAAAATCTTGAGAAACATAATACTCTAACTTAGTTTCCTGAACAATGCAAAACCATCGTCAGATCTAAGGTCTTTTGTTTAAACACCTAAAGAGAGAGAGGACAAGAGAAAAAACTTCCAAAATCCACATCAAAATCAAGGTCCTTGGTTTAAAAATCTTACCAGAGAAAGGACAAGAAAGAAAACTGCCTTAATCTATACGAAAAACTGTTGTTTTTCATTAATAATAGTTTCTTAAAAAGGGATAAATATTTCGGCTGTACTGCTGACCCACTTCGACACCTGCAAAGTAGGTCACCCCCCACTCACCTCGAAGATCGAGCCAGCTTTAAGTTTTGACCTTATTCCTTTCAACCAGGCGACCTGATGTGACACAACGAGTAGTACTTGGCATGAGGGTGGTATGAGGGTGGCATTATGTTGTCTGCACGTCGTTCTTGGGACGTGCTGCACGTTACGTCAACATGGTCAACATATGTGGCAGGGAATGGGATTTGGGTCGCGTCTATGCTTATGAGATGAGACCTTCATGCTATGGTAAGGGTGGTATGATGTATGAGGGGCACTATGTTACTTGTATGTTGTAGTTGTGACGTGCTACACGTTACGTCAACATGGTCAACACATGTGGTCGTGAAAGGGTTTTGGATCTTGTGTCTACATACTAGTGGCTTGACACAGAGACTGGATATGAGATTAGAACATCAAAACATAAGTTTGTTTGTAAATATGAGCTTTCTTTGAATACATACATACATAGAGAAGAGATTATGAACATAAAACAGGGGTTTATAAATATAAAACCGGGGATTATAAATATAAAACATGTTTATATCTCAATTGTGTAAAGATTATTAATGATAATAGACCCTTCTAACAAGAGCATACTTGAATTAAATGCTTTCCTTGAATAAATACACATACATACATACACGAGGACATCATAGACCTAATATATGTTTATTTTTAAACAATGCTAAGAATGCTAATAAACATAGAGCCTTATTTTGAGTAATATTTGAATAAAAAACTTTTCTTGAATACATACATACATACACACATATATATACTTAAAAATATATTTTTTCAACCGTTGAAATAGCCTTATGTCTGAATAAAACGTTTTCCATGAATATATACACACATACATACATATGCATAAATCTAAATGTTATTTTTTTAAACCTACAACATCCATAAACCCACAAACACGAGGATGAAAAATATATTGACACACTATGAAACAAATCCCAGAGGGATTTTACGTCGAATTCGTACCTCTAACAAACTGGATGGTCTTAGTTCGTTTCCCTTTTAATGTTTTATAGGCAACATTTCAGTTTTCCAAAGCAATTTACGATTAAATTAGAGGTTTCTTTCGTTTCCCTAAATGCTGGAAATTGTTGTTAATGCTGACGCTTTCGTCTGGATAAGATATATATATATATATATATATAGATATATATATATAGATATAAATATTATTATTATATATATATATATATATATATATATATCTAATAAAAGGAGCCATAAAAACACACCAAAATGTAGAGAGAAAAAGTACTATATTTCAGAGACTGCTGTCTCTCTCTTCAGGTATATGAATGAGAAAAGTTTACAGAAAAGGTGGATTGATTTAACCAAGAGATTCGTCCACAAGTAAGCCAATTTAGGTCACGACCCCCCCGCTGATAATCTTCCTTTAATCTTCTTAAGCGGTTGTTGAATGAAAGATTAAAGGAAGATTATCAGCGGGGGCGGGGGTGACCTAAATGGCTTACTTGTGGACGAATCTCTTGGTATAAATACCACCTTTTCTGTAAACTTTTCTCATTCATATACCTGAAGAGAGAGACAGCAGTCTCTGCATATAGTACTTTTCTCTCTACATTTTGGTGTTTTTATGGGCTCCTTTTATTAGATGGAATTCTGTCGTTACAGAACACTTTTACCAGTCATATATATATATATATATATATATATATATATATATATATATATATATATAGTATATATATATATATATATATATATATATAATGTGTGTATGTGTGTGTGTGTATTTTAAATATTTACTTTCTTTTAAATAAGACAATTACAAAAAAATACCTTAATTAAATCCCTTACACGACAGAAAATATCATTAAGGTTTTCCCATATAAAATTAAAATAAAATATTTAAAAAAAAACTAGAAAAACCTATATCAGTTTCATTTGTACAATAACAAGTCAATAATTTTGAGTAAAAGTTTTGTAAATCAACAATATACTGTCTTTTAAAACTCTAAAAATCAGCGATATCACTTTCTCAAAAGTTTTGACAATCGTCCATTTTCTGGTATTGTGAATTATCGTGCATCTGGCAACTTTCACGCGGTTCCACCCTGCCTTTCGTAAACAGATTTATCAAGTGTCGTTTTTTTGTTTTTTTTTTTCTTTTATATTTTTCGTAAGGAGCCGAACTGAACGAAAGTAGGCCAGATGGTACCGGAATCCAGAGGTAACAAATGACAGTAGCAGAAGCTATGAAGCTGATCGGAGTAGTTACGGAAAGTAACAGTAAACTGGGGAATGTTACTGATGTTATGCAAATTATTATTATTATTATTATTATTATTATTATTATTATATTATTATTATTATTATTATTATTGTATCCAAATGAAACTAGCCCGCCACAGTAGCCATTGACTTGAAATTCAAGTTTCCAAAGAATGTTGGCTTCAACCTCCCACCGCTAAAGAACCCCCCACCCCCCAACACTACAGCAGTAACTGATCATGATACAGAGCCAGTGATTTTTCATCACCCTGGGCGGGACGCGAACCCGTGTCATTTGAGGGACATTCCACAACACTAACCACTATACCAGCGAACCAGTATAACGAGAGATGTGTTACATTGTTTGTAAGTGAAATGTGGGTTGTCGTTACCGTAGAGTGTCCAAACCGACTCCACCCTACGATGGTCGAAAACTGATTAATAATATCTTATCCATAAATACTTTTTTTTTTTTTTGAATCCTGGTTAAGAGAAAGGGGTTTAGAAAGTAATAATAAAAAGCTTCGGTCATTTCTAAATAAATTCTGATGGAAATTGATGACGCTGTACAAGAAAAAAAGATTTTTTAAAAGTTTAGCAGAGACCTAAGTCTCAAACTCTCTCTCTCTCTCTCTCTCTCTCTCTCTCTCTCTCTCTCTCTCTCTCTCTCTCACATCACACACACACACACACACACAACACATAGATACATACACATATATATACATATAATTTTTTTGCATTCGTACCCATGCCCACAAAAATACAACAATTTA
>NC_061101.1:12956654-12971654 GCF_015104395.2 Macrobrachium nipponense | reverse complement strand
TTGTCAAAAACATTAATATATTCTCCATTTACTAATGGAACAAATTCTGGGCCCCATAATATGGCAGGACCCAATCAAATAGACACAATATTCACGTCCATTCGGTAAACAAAAAGAAGCTTTTCTCTCTCTCTCTCTCTCTCTCTCTCTCTCTCTCTCTCTTAAAACAACAAGGAAAAGTCACACAGATGATAAAACAGAAAAAAAGTCTAATAATAAGAGATATCTGGCAACTCCGGTCCCTAAATTATTCACTACCCGTCGCATACGGGAACCAAACGGGCCGGGCCGGTCCGCCCCCGGGGGCGTCCTTACGTCACCATGAGTCCCTTTTGGGCGTTCCTAAGGCCCCCCACGCGGCAGACTGACGTTTACAAGGGAACGCTATTAAGGAATTGGATCGGGTCGCAATTAGTGCATTAGCTGGTACCACTTCCAAACATCAAAACAAACATTTAAGAGTTCAGTTGTCTCTGTAGCTAAACATCGGGATTAAACATCCGTTGGGTAGTGACTGTTTATCTAAATAGTCTGGGATAGTTTTCCTCAAATTAGTCTCGTACAGCATCAATCAATCATCAGCATCAACATCGCTATCCCTATGTAGCTAAATATCGGGATTAAACATCCGTCAAACATCATTTGGAAATTGAATGTTTACCTAAATAGTCTGGGATAGTTTTCCAATAAAATAGTCTCGTACAGCATCAATCAAACATCAGTATCAACATCGCTATTCTCACTGTAGCTAAACATCGGGATTAAATATCCGTCAAACATCCTTTGGATAGTGAATGTTTATCTAAATAGTCTGGGATAGTTTTCCTCAAAATAGTCTCGTACATCAAACATCAGCATCAACATCGCTATTCTCTCTGTAGCTAAACATCGGGATTAAATATCCGTCAAACATCCTTTGGATAGTGAATGTTTATCTAAACTTGCAAACTTACCCATCAACGATGGGTGATAACATACGAGTGCAGAAGTTAAAAATTTATATGTACTATTTGATTCAGCAATATTTAAATAAGGGTGATTTTTATACATACCTACTACAGAACCTCTTTGTACACAATATTATCAAGTTGGCAGAGTCAGTTGCTCTGCTCATCGCCACATACAGTTGGCCATGCATAAACATGGGTGATGGCAGAAACACACCAACACGATCCAAAGTCTGGCCCTGCGACTTGTTTGCAGTGAATGAGAAGGCCAGGTTGATGGGAAACTGCCTGCACTGTAACTGGAACGGAAACTGATTGTCCGAAGGCATCAGAGGAATCCGGGGGATGAACAGACATTTGCCGGTGTGAGGGCCCGTTGCTATCACTACTTTGATGACGTGGGAGTTTAGCTTCATAACGGTGTACCTCGTTCCGTTGCAATGTCCATTGGCAGAATCGAAATTCCGAAGCAACATTACCGGGCAGTACTTCTTCAACGTTATTTTGTGCACTGGCAGTCCCGATGGATTTAAGTTATTCAAAAAATCTTGCGGATATTGATGATAATTTTCATCTTCTATTGTGTCCGAGCTGAAATATTCGCGACTTTCTCCGGGGAAGTTGTACAGAAATTACGTATGAAAAATCGTAAAGTAACTAAGTCTACGGGAATAACCAGCCTCGTTTCACGGCCAGAAACAGCTCCGTTTCAGGGAATCCCTTCTCACCCCCACCCTCTACAAAGGAGGGGGTTAGGTTGGATGAAACCCCATTACAAACCATCTTAGGGTCCCCACCATAACCCTGCCAAATTTCATGCCCATTTGACCAGCCGTTTGGCCGTGATTGAATGACAGACAGACAGACATTACGCCCATTATTAAAGTATATATGATAGTCTGGGACAGTTTCCCCAAAAATAGTCTCGTAGCTAAACATCGGGATTAAACATCCCCATCAATCAAATATCAGCATCAACATGTCTATTCTCTCTGTAGCTAAACATCGGGGTAGTGAATGTTTACCTAAATAATCTGTGGATAGTTTTCTTCAAAATAGTGTTGATTAGTTTTCTCCAAAATAGTCTGAGATAGCACTGTGAGATCAGCAGGACTTTTTGTTTGGGGTTTTAGAAAGCATAAGAGAATATTTTCGAAAAATAAAATAATATTAAACTAAAATATCTACTAATATATTTCATGATATAAAAATTAAAGAATTGCGATGCAAAAACTGATGTTAAAACATATAAGCTTTAAGAAAAATTTAATTTGACTAAAATAAAAACTAATGCCTTTGTCAATATTTAAATTAAAAAATATTATATTAGAACATTCTAAACTTTAAAAAAAACTTTATTTAGACTAAAATACTATCTGTCACTATTAAAATTCTAACAAAAAAACTGCTAGAGGAAAAACTATCACTAAAATATGTTTTAAGCTTCAAAAAAGGATTTTTTCTTTAATTCTCAGGAGGAAAAGTAACAGTTATTTACGTATAATGGAGATCGATCTGACAACTTGATCAGCTGCTTTACGTAACGCTGAATATACAGATTCCATTAGCGCATTTGGCAACCGTGATTTCCTAGAGTTGCCAGCTATGAAATAACAGTGAAGTATTTTTGGATGAAAACATCGTAACAAACTCGAGGATAAAATTAGATGAATCATAAGTAGACGGATAAAATCAAAGTCGTTGATATTGTAATTCTCTCTCTCTCTCTCTCTCTCTCTCTCTCTCTCTCTCTCTCTCTCTCTCTCGTTTATAAATAAGTCTTACGAAAATAAAAGTGAAAAATCGCAAAGAAGAAAGTCCCATGTTTTTTTGCCAACTTTCTCTCTCTCTCTCTCTAGGAGTAAAAAAAGTTAAAAAGTGTAACGAACAATGGCTCTCTCTCTCTCTCTCTCTCTCTCTCTCTGTGTGTGTGTGTGTGTGTGTGTGTGTGTGTGTGGTAATATAGTACATTATTAGGAATAATGAAAAAGTTAAAAAGTGTAACGAACAATGCCCCTTGTTTTTGTCAGTTCTCTCTCTCTCTCTCTCTCTCTCTCTCTCTCTCTCTCTCTCTCTCTCTCTCTGGTAATATAGTACAGCATTAGGATTAAAAAAAAGTTAAAAAGTGTACCGAACAATGCCCCTTGTTTTTGTCAGCTCTCTTTCTCTCTCTCTCCCTCTCTCTCACTCTCTCTCTCTCCCTCTCTCTCATAATTAGAACTTACACCCAAATATACAACCCTTATAGGCAAGGACTCCCCACTACTACGTAAGAGAGTTCTTCTACCTGTGACGATTAGGTCAGCGGCAATTAGAAGTTTACTGCCCGAGTTATGGCTAGCCTGGAAAGTCAATAAACCTGGACTCAGGCAAAAGTGGGCTGGCCAGGGACACGTTCACCTAGACAGTCTAATCAAGTCTAGTCTGGCCTTCAGGCTGGTGGTGACTGAAGGCATTAAGTATATGACGCGTCCTACTTAAATGAGAAATTGTTATTTTTTTTATTATTATTATTTAAAAGCAGTGGTTCTTAACCTTGGGAGGGTGGGGGGGCGTCAGCCATTTCCAGGGGAGGAGCGAGCCCTAGGGAAAAATGGAAAAAAGAATCTGTGATTATTGATTATATTCGTTATTCTCTTAACAAGAGTGAAGAACTAATATTCAGGAATTTAAGAAAAAATGCAACAGAAGTATCGCCTTATAACGGGACTTTGCCTACAGTCTACTACTCTAGTTAGGCTCTTTGTGAAGGAATTTTACTCATAGATGCAAGGTGGGGCGGCGTGAAAGAAAGGACCAACTCATAGAGGAGGCGTGGTCATAAAAAGGTTAAGAACCACTGATTTAAAGCTAACTTTCGCAACAGAGAAGTAATTATATATTTTTGCTATTATTATTTTTCATCTTGAAGTCCCATGACACTTGGTTAGAATTGTCTACACAAAAAGACACAAGTGTCCTCGTTTTAAAGACAGTGACAGAACTTTTGTTCAAGTGTTCAGTCAATACTGTAGAGTTATTTTTTTTTTTTACCAACAAACATCAGTTAATTCTCTATTGTCCCAAAATAGATTTAAAACTTGCTCTCTCAAAATACTTCTACGTTAATTCGACGTATTCCTACGCACCTTGCTTGATGTAGCGTCTCTCTCTCTCTCTCTCTCTCTCTCTCTCTCTCTCTCTCTCTCTCTCTCTCTCTCTCTCTCTCTCCATAGGAAAAATGAAAGCAAAATGAACTGCCTTCAGGTAAAAAAAATCAAATGTTAAAGAACCCACTTGTGCAAAAATTAAGCCAAAGTTAGATAAATGAAAATCTCTACGGGACTTGAACTCAGTTTTCCACTAAGTTTGACTATTTCCTTATAGAGCAACAAATAAAGATATTAAGTCTTTTAAACAAGAATGAACATAGAAATAACTGTTATAATTCTTTGATGATTCGAAATCATTCTAAAATGGGATCTTTTAGTTATTCAGTTATCTAACCAAGACATACGCACCTCTGTTAATCACTTTCAACAAACAGTATCCACTGGAATCTATTGACATTCCCCTACCAAAACTAATTGAAAGTCTAAGGTATCGTACAACGGCAATTATTTCCATACCAGGAATTGTTAGTTTCAATAGTTTTTTTTTTCTTTTGTTTATCTTTTGTTCATTTTTCATACAAACCAAAGCCTGAGCGGTACTGTGACTTTGAAAACGGTGCTTACGTAGCCTTGGGGTTGGAATACGACCGACAGTTTGGAATTTAAGCTCTCGCTTTTGTGGGTTTGAAGTACACGTGCAAAATGCCAATACTTTTTAGGTTATATATATATATATATATATATATATATATATATATATATATATATATCATATATATAATATATATATATATATGTAATAGTGTGGCACAGTGTCGTTATTCCAAAAGACAATAACTTAATAATACTTAAGAAAAAGGCACGAAACAGATAATAAGGGAAGAAAGGGAAAGAATAATAAAAGATAATGATTTTCTTAGCGAAGGGATTTTTATTACTCAAAACATTAGGCTTTTAGCCATCAGACATCTGGTTTTCATCTCCCCCAAAAAGCCTCTGTCCGTACCAGCGATTAGTGACCAACAAGAGATTATGGGCGACGAAGGATATCGCCCAGGCATATTCGAGAAATTGGAAACTACTCTCATTAGCGCCTATGACTAATCGCCGTTCCCTTCGTGAACAGGTCAGAGAGAGCCATCTGGCATACGTTAAAAAGGAATTCTATGACCCGTTGTTAGAAAGAGGGAAGTACCAAATTCTTAAAAGCTCCACCCTCCCAAAGGTAGGCCTCTAGTATCGACGAATCAAAAGCCATGAGTGTTGGTCATAAGACAGGCCCAAAAGGGGTATCAACGAATGACCTATGAGGTTACCAAGGGATACGCCCCTAAGAAGCCAGGACATGAAGAAGGAGGCGTATACAAATTCAAAGCCTACGAATTACTGTAGAAGACCTGACAGGAAGGCGGTCTCGTATGAAGTTAATAGCCACTAAGACACAAAAAGTCTTTCAGAAAATGCCACACCCAGTCAGAATCCAAAAATCCAAAGGCGGGGCTAAGGAGATTTCAACTGAACAAAAGGCGAGACAGAGAGAGAGCAGGGTGAGAAAGGGAGCAGAGAAAAAAGGGGAACAGAGAGAAGCCAAGAGAGAGAACAACCGGGGAGCCTGAGGGGAGAGCTGCAGTGGCATGGCCGTGAAACAGAGAAAGACAGAAGAATCCCCAGAAGAAGAACAGGTGCAAAAGTGTGGTGTGCGAAGCAATCAAGACAGTGAAAGTGACAATCAATACTCAGTAAAATTCCCTTGTGCCTATAGACTCGTAATTACAACAAGTGCCAATTAAGTTTTATCAGTCCAAGAGCCCAGTAACTCAGAAGGTGGAAAACATGTGTAAGAACCCCTAACGAAGAATAAACTTAATGCAAAGAAACATATCAATTAATTTCTCATCCTAACAGAACCCTTTACCTAATTCCCCAAAGTACAGCCTCCACCCGCACGGCCACACGTTACCTTAGATCTGTGCAAAGAAAGTAAGTACCGTCACAGATTTATTGGTGGCAGCGACGGGATACGATGAGATAAAGATTGATATAGTGACAAGATTAATTGATGTCGAGCGCTAAGGATAGGAAGAGACAAAAGACACAGCAAAGAAATGGTGATTAGCGACGTGATACGAAGACACGAATGACAGTTAAAAACAGCGGCAGCGAAACAGAATCAAAAGTTTAGTGTCGGCATAAGAGATTTCAATCCATTCACGCCACTCAAAATAGAAGTTCTCCCCTAAGACAGTACCAGTGCTTCCCCAAATTCAAAGACAGTTATCGAGTCGTAACAATAAAAGCGCTCCAAAAAAACAAAAAAAAAAAAGCACCCACACTTCACGAAGAAAAGCTCCACTCCGAAGAACAAGATCAGGCGTTTTACCAGAAGAACAAGATGTCGAAAGCATAAGGCAAATATATCAAGAGGAAAGAAAACAATCCCGAAAACGCATCCGTCAACGCAATCCTGCTCTGAGAGGAAAGAAGAGAGAGAGAGAGGTCCCCTTTCCCGAAGAGAAGAGAGAGAGAGAGAGAAGGGGGAACACATCATTCAACGCGCTGGTAGGCGAACACAAGCTGTCAGACGTAAACCCGGGTGTCGAAGACGACGAAAGAAGTTAAGTCCAAAATAATATCCCCACACTTACATAACATTGAAACTTTATTAAAAGTAAATTACGCGATTAACATTTCAGTTAGACAATTTCTGGTATTTCAAGATTAAAAGATTTTCACACTGAACCTTTTTTTTTGGCAACGAAACTCTACGATATTTCTTATTTTACTAATTATAACTAATCAGCTACTAAGACCTTTTCCCGAACATTTGTATTTACTAACCAATAACTTTAAATTTTAATTTGAATTTTGATTGTGTCATTTTATGTTATTTTTTGTGATTTTGGTTGTTTTGTGATTTCTTGTACTTTGTTTTTTTTTTTGTTTTAGTATTTGCTTTTTACTTTTATTCGTTACGTTGAATGAATGTTTACTTGTTTTTATTTTGTTTTGTTTAGGATAACAAGGGTAATTCACGGGAGTCCTCTCGTTAGCGTACATTTTACGGTCAGTTCAGTATCGTTTTAACAGTACTGTTAAGAAGGTTTTTTGTTGTTGTTTAAGAAATCGCTCACCGGTAACGTAAGACTTTGAGAATATTCAGGGGAAAATTCCTTTATTCTATTTTGGTGATCGAAATAACTTTAGTAAAAAACAGTTTTATTGTTATTATCATTTTCTTTTGGGATATTACTGTCATAACTTTGATACTTTAATGATACTCAGTACTTAAGAAAATTTCCTTATAACGAGTCGATGGTCAAAGGGGGAGACCGACTCCTTATCAGAACGTAAGAACGCCTGTGCTCACGAGAAGTCAAACAAGGAAATTAACCATGCCGGAAGGTACACAGTCCGCGAATTCGAGCGCAGCAGTAATGGGAACACAGAAGGGACATGTAATTAATCACATAGCTAAATTTTGCGGAAGAAAGGACGGTCAGTTAGCTTGTAACTTAGAGAACTGGATAGAGCAAGTGGAGACACGCCTAGATAGCATAACGGGGACAGATAGAGAAAAGCTTATTGAAGCCAAGAGTTATCTTGATTTGGAAGCCGGAGGAGACTTAGAACGCTACGTCCACTCCGAGACTTACCGAGATCTTAAGAATTGGGAAGAATTGAAACGGTATTTTAGGAAGGTTTATTCCACAGTTTGGTGAAAGAGATCCAGTTACTAGCTTGGCAAGGATAGTGCGTCAATTTAAGTTAGACGAAAGACGTTATCAAGAGTTTAGCTCTCAGTTGTATAACAATATGAATGAATGGGGTAACTTCATGGAATCCACAGGTTGGATAGAGGTAGAAGGAGGCAAGCAAAAAATGCTAATGAGTCATGTTAAAAAAATATTTAGACTAGCAATAATGATTGAAGCCTGCCAACGGCTGCCAACGGAAGTTATTGCAAGGATGACCCGTAAGTGGGAGACATCCGATGACGTAGCAGAGATTGAAGAGGAGGAAACAAAAATCCTAGGTAGAAGACCTGAAGGGAATCCTATATACAGACCTTTAGTCGCTATAGGACAAAAGAAAAGGTCCAAATAGATCTAGGACACCATCTAGAAATCAGAATAAGATGCCAGGTAAATCTTCTCATGGAGGATTTTCGACAGTCACGTGTTATAACTGTCAGAAGAGAGGACATTATGCCAGTGACTGCCGAGGGATAGCCTTCTTCCTGTTTCCTCCGAAGAGAACAGGACATAGTGCTCGAGAATGCAGAAATAAAATTTGTTTCAGCTCCTAGAGGTAGATCTCAGTCGAGAGGCAGAGGTAGAAACCAAAGTCAATCTCCCCCAGTTAGAGAAATATGGGATTCCGTCCCAAATGATATGCTAATCAAACAGCAAGCATAGGCTTTATCAATCAGTTTCAAAGTCATGACAGACGACGCAAAGTGATGTAGGAAATGAATAATTATAGAAACCATTATTTCCCGCACTCATGTCGGTCTAGAGAAACCTATTATTACATTCTTTGATACAGGTAGTCAAGAATATAATGTCAGAAAAGGTGTATCGGTTGTATTTTTCTCACTTAAGATTGAACCCAGCGGTAGATTGTAGAATCACAGACGTCCAGGGTAATGATATCCACGTATTCACGTAATTGGACAGTTAGATTTTCCATTTAGGCTAGGAAGAATTGCACTAAGAGAAAATGTTCTGGTAGCCAGAGATATACAATTAGCTTTTGCTCATTTGCTGATAGGTTATCCAACTATGGCTAGACAAGGGATAAGCATTGATGCCCCTAGAGAACAACTAGTGATTAACAACGGTCGTGAGATTTCTAGAATACCAATATGCAAGTTAATTAAAAGAACCCAGACTCAAGAGAATCCCACACTGAAAGGTATCTTAAAGAAGGATAAGACAGAGGGAAGATATCCAGAATGCATCACGAGTTCACAACAGATCATTAACCTCTTAGAATCAAATCAATGCACTTATTTAAAGTTAGAGAGGGAATTAAGACTTAAACCAGGAGAAAGTACTTGGGTAGAATGTACAGTAAATCCAATTTTTGAAGGGAAGGAAATTCTCACGCTTACTGAAAAGTCGCAAGTAAACGGAATACATTATTCTTCTAGTTTACATGAAGTTAGACAGAGCAAAATAGCTTTACAGATTACCAATAACAGAGGAGGAAAGGTTAAGTTACACCAGGTACAGAGATAGGCCTAGCAGAAGTATACGCCATACCTATCCGAGTTGTAGAAAGGGAAACGGTAGCCGCGATCCGTAAAGGAAATGAAAATTATGCTCAGGACATAAAACTGAGAAGAGCTAAAATAGGATCTCATTTAAAGGACATTAAGGAAAACCATGTTAGAGAAGAATTCATAGACTTACTGTGCGAATATAATGATATAGTCGCTCTAGACGGCGACACCTTGGGAAATACACGCGAAATAACGCACAAGATAGACATTCCATCAAACACAAAGCCAATTTACATACCAGCCTATAGAGTAGCACATTCCCAGAAGGGGAGATCATTGAAAGAGAAGTACAAAGAATGATAGGCAAGGAATAATAGAACCATCTAAATCCCCATGGTCTTTTCCACTTTTGCTAGTTCCTAAAACAAGGGACAAAACTTATAGAATGTTTGTGGATTTCAGAAAATTGAACCAAATTACTGAAAATGATCCTTATCCAATGCCGTCAATGAAAGATCTTATCGCCACTATAGGGTCCAAGAGATACTTCACCACAATAGATTTATTGCAGGGATTCTTGCAAATCCCTCTAGACGAAGAAAGTAAACCTTTGACTGCTTTTTCCACTAGTAACGGCAGATACCAGTATGTAAGAATGCCATTTGGTCTAAAGTCAAGCCCGGTAACTTTTGTAAGATTAATGGATAAAATTTTGGGCGATTTACTAGGCAAAGACGTACACTGTTACATAGATGATTTGGTAATAGCAACAGACACTATAGAGGAACACATAGACTTAGTCAGAGAAGTCCTAAAGAGATTAAGAAAAGCCAACCTGAAGCTTAAACTGAAGAAATGTAACTTCCTTAAAAGGAAAATAGACTACCTTGGGCATACACTAAGTGAAAGGGCGTAGAAGTAAACGATGTAAAGATAAAGTCAATCAAGGAATATCCTACACCTCAGTGCAAGAAGGACGTAAAGTCATTCTTAGGTTTAGCAGGTTGTTTTTTACCGCAAGTTCATAGGGAACTTTGCAGTCATATCAGCTCCACTAACTGAACTTTTAAAGGAACACGTCTCATTTACATGGACAGACAAGCAGCAAGAAGCATTTGATGAATTGAAGGAAAGATTAACACATCCCCCAGTACTTAGCTTCCCAGACTTTGGCAAAGAATTCTTTTTAGCCACGGACGCAAGCCACATTGGTATATGGAGCAGGTTTTTGTTTAATGCAAAGACAAGATAATAATATAATGCGATAGCTTATTACAGTAGGAAATTAAAGCCCTCAGAAGTGAACTACTCAGTAACAGACCTCGAGTCTCTAGCTATAATAGACGCTTTAAAGCATTTCAGATATATAATTTTTGGTTACAAGATAACCGTGTTCACGGATCATTCAGCCGCAGTAGAATGCTAAAGAACCCCTAATTTTTCTGGACGAAGAGCCCGTTGGTTCATGACAGCCCAAGATTATGATATAGAGGTGAAATATGTCCCTGGGAAGACGAATAAGGTAGCAGATGCATTATCAAGATATGTAGCACAAGATGATAGTATAAATATGATAAGTCAAGAAGAAGAAAAGAATGAAACAATGTGCAACGACGTAAATGTACTCACCATGCATTATACAGAGGAGCTTTCCCGGCAAAATTTCATAAAGGAACAAGAAAGAGATGAAGATATAAGGGAACTGTTTAAATACGTTAGAAACGAAAGAAAACACAGCCAACAAGAATTAACCGAACTAGGTAGGAAGGTTGGATGTCCCACAGATGCACTAACGGACATAGATGGCGTATTAATTTGGATGTGTCACGAATATGACCCATTTGGTCAATTTCTAGGTGTACTGCACAAAAGGTTAGTACCTAAGAGTCTAAGAAACAAGGTCATTGAGCTAATGCACGATGATGACATGAGAGCTCACCCAGGAAGGGATGAGACAATTAGATTAATCCAAAGAACTTTCCATTGGAAGGGAATTCACAAGGATGTTAGTAATTATGTGAAAAGCTGCAATATATGCAACAGCTACAAGGGAAGAACAGACAAGGAAGTACCACTAGGGAAATATCCTATCCCACAGACTCCTTTTGAAAGAGTATCTATTGATCTTATCACTAATCTTCATACCACGAGTAAAGGGAATAAGAATATACTAGTATGTATCGACGCGCTCACGAGATATACAGAGTTGGTACCACTAACTAGTAAAAGTGCCAAGGATTGTGCAACTGCTCTCTTTGATAAGATATTTTGCAGATATTCTGCCCCACAGCTCATTATTTCTGATAATGGGACCGAGTTCAACAACTCATTAGTTCAAGAAATTGTAACGCCTTTAAGGTAGAAAAGGTAGCGATACAGCCGTATCACCCAGCTAGCAATGGCTTGGTAGAAAGGATAACAGGAAGGTTTTAGACGTATTGCGTCACACAGTAGGACAGGATCCTGACTGGGACGTCAATTTACCTTTAGTCCAATTGTCATTAAATGCAAGGCATCATACGAGTACTCGAGCAACTCCCATAAAAGCTTTGATGGGATATGAACCCAGATTACCTTATGCATGGCTGAATCAGCCAGTACAGCCTAATTACTCTGAAGATATCATGAAGATAAGAATCGGAAACTTTAAAGTAATTCACAAGCAATTGCACAAGAATTTAGAAGAAGCCCAGCAGAATATGATGAGAAGCATCAAGAAGGATTAAGGCCTGCAGACTACAAGAAAGGAGATGAAGTCTATATTAAGAAGGAAGTAAGAAGTGGTATTAATTATAAGTTAGCCACAAAATTCACAGGACCATACAAGTCGTAGACGTACAAGAAACTAAGATAAAGGTTAAGAAAATGAATAACCAAATGCCTTCCACATACGCTGAATCATTAGAAGAAGAATTTTGGATAAACAAGGACAAGGTCAAGAGAACCAAAGAAGTTGAAGAATCCGAAATGACAGAGACGTCAGAAGAAATTCCAGAAGAAGGAACTAGATATAACCTGAGAAGAAATAGAGAGAGTCACTTTTCAGTGAAACAGAAGAACAAACCCATTAATTCATCCAATTATTCCCATGTATTTATTTGATTTCTTTATTGCTAAGTTTACCTCCATCGGTCGACTTAGGAATAATCTTTTATTGTTGCAATTCTTACTTTAATTAGTTGGTTTGTAGCAATTTTTTTTGGAGTTATGTGCACTAACTTCAAATTTATTTTGACTTGAAGGGAATTATTTGGGTATGTAAGAAACGATTCAATGCGCAGTATAAGAATTTCAAGACGTATATTAAGTTTAATCGTTCCATAAGAACATTCTTAGAAGTAAAAGAAATAAATAAGACGGGTTAAGATAGACATTAAGTGATTTTAAGATAAGAGAATTCGTTTCAGAAAAGATTAAGATTTTGAAGGGGTAATTAAACACACTTACTTTGTTCAATCCATTAGATGTTGATTGATGATAAACTTACTAATAAGATATTAATCGATGAAGACTCACTAACAAGAAGTTAATTGATGAAGACTCATTAACAAGATAGTAGTTGTTGAAACTTACTAACAAGATATTGATTGGTGAAAGCTTACTAATTGTTGTCACAGTAGAAGAAACCTACAAGTATTAACCACTAACCGGTTCCTTTAACCGAGTTGCCAATTTTGTTTTAGTATCAAGCAGTGAAGTTATATTGTTTAATGTACAAGGTTACTCAGAAATTACAGTAAGAATGTCCAATGAAATTTTGCATAAACACAATACACAATCTCAGTAGGAAGTCAAGGACACACTTGTTATTGCATACAAATACACAAGGATATTTTCTCCAAGGACTTGTCTCCAAGTAGCAGGTCGCAGCGAACAAGAAGCCATCAAGTGTCGTCAACGAAGAACGAAATTTATTTTTCCATAAAAGAAAAACGATATCCACCTAGATAGAATAGGACTGAGGACTGAACCAATCATGTACTGTAAACTTGGATAGTTACCATTATTTTTTTGCTTCTACCATGCATTTATATAACTTTTGTGACTTAAGGGCTTATGTATGTTTAACTTTCAGTTTTTCTTAGTTTTGGTGATTTATTTATGTTTGCATTCAGTTTCATGTTTCTTAATGTGATTTACTCATATTTGAATTCAGTTTGATGATTCTTTTAATATTACTTAATCAAGTACTTGTTCATATTCATATTCAGTTTTTTTGTTTCTCTGAATGTTACTTACTCAAGAATTTACTCATGTTTACATTCAATTTTGATTGTTGCCCTTAACGTTACTTAATCAAGGATTTGCTCATGTTTACATTCACTTTTGATGTTTTTTGAGTTAAAGTTTCAATATGATTTCCAAGAAGCATAAGTTAGGAGTCCTCTTGTAGGTATAATATTTGCTTCAGCTTAGATAACGCTGTCGGAGTCAGCGAGGTAGCGGGCCGAGACTGTAATAGTGTGGCACAGTGTCGTTATTCCAAAAGACAATAACTTAATAATACTTAAGAAAAAGGCACGAAACGGATAATAAGGAAGAAAGGGAAAGGGAATAATAAGATAATGATTTTTCTTAGCGAAGGGATTTTGTTACTCAAAACATTAGGCTTTTAGCCATCAGACATCTGGTTTTCATCTCCCCCAAAAAGCCTCTGTCCGTACCAGCGATTAGTGACCAACAAGAGATTATGGGCGACGAAGGATATCGCCCAGGCATATTCGAGAAATTGGAAACTACTCTCATTAGCGCCTATGACTAATCGCCGTTCCCTTCGTGAACAGGTCAGAGAGAGCCATCTGGCATACGTTAAAAAGGAATTCTATGACCCGTTGTTAGAAAGAGGGAAGTACCAAATTCTTAAAAGCTCCACCCTCCCAAAGGTAGGCCTCTAGTATCGACGAATCAAAAGCCATGAGTGTTGGTCATAAGACAGCCCAAAAGGGGTATCAACGAATGGACCTATGAGGTTACCAAGGGATACGCCCCTAAGAAGCCAGGACATGAAGAAGGAGCGTATACAAATTCAAAAGCCTACGAATTACTGTAGAAGACCTGACAGGAAGGCGGTCTCGTATGAAGTTAATAGCCACTAAGACACAAAAAAGTCTTTCAGAAAATGCCACACCCAGTCAGAATCCAAAAATCCAAAGGCGGGGCTAAGGAGATTTCAACTGAACAAAAAAAAGAGACGAGACAGAGAGTAGCAGGGTGAGAAAAAAAGGGAGCAGAGAAAAAAAGGGGAACAGAGAAGCCAAGAGAGAGAACAACCGGGAGCCTGAGGGGAGAGCGCAGTGGCATGGCGTGAAAAACAGAGAAAGACAGAAGAATCCCCAGAAGAAGAACAGGTGCAAAAGTGTGGTGTGCGAAGCAATCAAGACAGTGAAAGTGACAATCAATACTCAGTAAAATTCCCTTGTGCCTATAGACTCGTAATTACAACAAGTGCCAATTAAGTGTCAGCAGTCCAAGAGCCCAGTAACTCAGAAGGAGGAAAACATGTGTAAGAACCCCCTAACGAAGAATAAACTTAATGCAAAGAAACATATCAATTAATTTCTCATCCTAACAGAACCCCTTTACCTAATTCCCCAAAGTACAGCCTCCACGGCACACGTTACCTTAGATCTGTGCAAAGAAAGTAAGTACCGTCACATATATATATATATATATATATATATATTATATAATATATATATATATATATATATATATATATATACACATATATATATAC
>NC_061101.1:12949154-12951654 GCF_015104395.2 Macrobrachium nipponense | reverse complement strand
TAGAATAACCCTAGGAAAAAAAAAAAAAAAAATTAAAAAATTTTTTTGCTAAAGAAAACAAAAAAAAAAAAAATTAACCATAGGTAAAAATATTTAATAGAATTTAACATTTGGAAGATTCTTTGCATCTGTTACAGCTCATATCTGCTACAGTTAATATTTACAGTTCATGTTAATGTCTGTAACAGTTCACACATCTTTTACATTTCTTGTCTTTTATAGTTCATGTCTTCCACATTTCATCAACTCGCCAGAACACCTCGCAAATAATGAAGAAGTCTGGGGAACTTTCCCCCCTAAATTGGAAACAATTTGTTAATTGTCTCAAATTAATCCCTTAATTTAGCTGGAACCCTTTGAAGTTCTCGGAATACAAGATTTATGACAAGAGAGAGAGAGAGAGAGAGAGAGAGAGAGAGAGAGAGAGAGAGAGAGAGAGAGAATTAATCTTTATCAGACAATATTGTAGCTCGCTAGTTAAAATAATTACAACAAATACAAGGTAGGTTAGGAGGGAAAGAGAGAGAGAGAGAGAGAGAGAGAGAGAAGAGAGAGAGAGAGAGAATTAATTCCTCTATCAGACAATATTTTAGCTCACGGAATACAAGATTTATGACAGAGAGAGAGAGAGAGAGAGAGAGAGAGAGAGAGAGAAGAAATAAAAATTTCAAGATTCGTCATAACAGGAGAATACAGTGGGACACACACACACACAGAGGGAAAGAGACATATGATAGAAGAGAGAGAGAGAGAGAGAGAGAGAGAGAGAGAGAGAGAGAGAGAGAGAGAGAGAGAAAGCTAGCCGTCTCCTGCCATGCCCTCTTTTTTCTTCCACCCTGGAAATCTGATATGACAGTCAAAGTGGGACAGATGGCTGGTTAAAACGGCCCTAACAGCTGTTAAATGATAATAGGAACACATAGACAATCTCCCCAATGGCCTCTGCTGTACGTGACGGGAATATCAAACCGGGACGGAGATTCTAGCAGGAAAATATAAATAAATTTGAATATTACTTCATCTAAAAGTCTGGAAGAATTGCAAGGCTGATTTGAAAATATTAAGTATGGATTCTGGCCATTAAAGCTAACTGGTTTTAATTTTAATATATATTTCAAGCAGTTTTTTTATATAAATAAAAATGAATATTATTTTCTATAAAATGTGTAAGAATTGCAAAGCAGCTTTTTAAATATAGATTTAAATTCCTTCCAACATTTCTAACTGTTTTTGATGGTAAATTATAATTGTATTAAATCAAAGCATTTCATAATATATTAATTATATTTTTCTTGCTAATAACGTTCACCGTTTTTAGAATAAAATATATATATTTTGGTTTATTAAAAAATATCTAAAAAATGCTGTTTAATTTTTCATAAATTAATAAACACAATCTTAACTTTTCATACATTATTAAAAAATTCTTATTTCTTAAAAAACCATTCTTAATTTTATATAAATTAATAAAAATAATATTCTTCATTCTAAGACAAATATTTCTGAATTATTTTTGTATTTAGTTTAAAACCTTTATCACCACTTTCTTTACTACCTGACACATAACTAGCTATAACATTAACAGTTCAAGATTCACAGTCCATGTCTTGACTGTTTAAGAAGATTCCTTGAATCAATAAAGTAATCATTCCTATTTTTATGAAACTGGAATCCATTCCAAAATGGCCCGTGGGATTCACAGTTCACTTGCTTTTCTAACTGACACATAACCTGCTCTACCATTAACAGTTCAAGATACACAGTTTTGACTGTTTAAAAAGATTCCTAGAATGAATAAAAAAATAATTCCTATTTTCATGAAACTGGAATCCATTCCAAAATGGCCAATGGGATTCACGGTTCACTTGCTTTTCTAACTGACACATAACCTGCTCTACCATTAACAGTTCAAGATACACAGTTTTGACTGTTTAAAAAGATTCCTAAAATTAATAAAAAAATCATTCCTATTTTCATGAAACTGGAATCCATTCCAAAATGGCCCCTTTTCTAACTGACACATAACCTGCTGTAACATTAACCGTTCAAAATTCATAGGCCACGGTTTTGATCTGTTTAAAAAGATTCCCAGAAGGAATGAAATAATCATTCCTATTTTCATGAAACTGGAATCCATTCCAAAATGGCCCCTGGAACCTGAGGCTTCAGATTCATCTCCATTTCATGATCATTCATTGTTCCCTAAGTCAGTGAATGAAGACCATTTCCATAACTTTCTATTAGGGAGAAGTTGTCGCATTAGCCCCAATGAGGAAGAATTGCTGTTTCGACGTCATTCCTTTGGTCTATTTGGTTTGCTGGGGTCTCTCTCTCTCTCTCTCTCTCTCTCTCTCTCTCTCTCTCTCTCTCTCTCTCTCTCTCTGCTCTAGTCTCTTGGTATCATAAATTTTGTAGTTTCCATCTTTCTGTCTCTCTCCTAGTTACCTGTTATTCTTGTAGTATTTCTCTCTCTCTCTCTCTCTCTCTCTCTCTCTCTCTC
>NC_061101.1:12939154-12944154 GCF_015104395.2 Macrobrachium nipponense | reverse complement strand
GAGAGAGAGAGAGAGAGAGAGAGAGAGAGAGAGAGAGAGAGAATTACAAAACCAAGTTAACATTAAAATCAAACAATATCACAAAAGCTCCTTTCAAAATACAAGTCTAAATCAATTTCAAAACTGATCACTTTTCCTAAAATCATCTTGTTTAAGTAAATAGACTCTAGGCCTATAGGCCTAAGACGCCACAAACCCGACCTTGAAGAAAGCAAAAAGAGAGGAAAAGGAGAGCAAAAAGAAAGTAAAAAAAAAACTTTCACGGGAGAGATTCCTGCACGCACGCAAGCACACATCAATCTGCGTAAAAGTCAGCATGCAACTGCATGCAACTGCGAGGGAGAGATAAAAAAACTTGGATTGTGGCAAGCTTAGGTTTTTTTTTTTCTTTTACTTTTCGGAAACACGTTCTAGGTATCACATGGTGAGTTCACACGCATCCTGAGAGAGAGAGAGAGAGAGAGAGAGAGAGGAGAGAGAGAGAGAGAGAGAGAGAGAGAGATTGTTTTTGTTATGAAATAAAGCCAAAATAATATTTAGTGTATAAAAAATACTTCTGTCATTTTTTCTACAAGGAATAAAGGAAAATGTATAACTCTCTCTCTCTCTCTCTCTCTCTCTCTCTCTCTCTCTCTCTCTCTCTCTCTCTCTGAGATCATTGACTCCAAAAGGTTTTGCAATGATAATTTTTAAGATTATCAGCCTACTTTATATATTTTTTATGTAGATGCTATATCTGTTTTTCTAACCAACCTAAAAAAATGACAAATCTCTCCCTCTCTCTCAAGACTAAAACTTTTATCCAATCTAAAATTGACAAAATACAATCACCTCCTCTCTCTCTCTCTCTCTCTCTCTCTCTCTCTCGTCGAGAAAGACAAACTTTTTTAAAACCTACCTTGAAAAATTGACAAATCTCTCTCTCTCTCTCTCTCTCTCTCTCTCATGATTAAAACTTTTATCCAATCTAAAATGGACAAAACAAAATCGCCTCTCTCTCTCTCTCTCTCTCTCCCTCTCTCGTCGCGAAAGACAAACATTTTTTAACCTACCTTAAAAAATTGACAAAACTCCCTCTCTCTCAAGACTAAAACTTTGAACCAATCTAAAATGGACAAAACAAAATCACCTCTCTCTCTCTCTCTCTCTCTCTCTCTCTCTTCTCTCTCTCTCTCTCTCCGGTGGCTTCCTGAGGCGTGAACAGGAGTGGCGTGCTGTGACTTCATTTTCTGAGGGCCTGCACGCTATCCCACTCAATGTTTCGGGTGGTTGGTGGTCCTTCCACTGAGACCGGGACCACCACAGAGGGGCGGAAGGACCACCACTGACACAGTGGCTACCATGTGGGATGGGAAACACCAGAAGAAAGAAGGACCACCAATGAGATTGGTAGGGGGCCACAACGACCACTGAGACAGGTATATATACCATAGAGAGAAGGACCACCAATAAGACAAGAACCACTACTAGGAGGAGTCACTGAGGACCACAATAGAAAGACGGACCACTGAGACAGGCATATATACCATTGAGAGAAGGAACACCAATAAGACAGGGACCACCACTGGGAGGTCATTGGTGACCACCATAGAAAGAAGGACCACAGACAGGTATATACACCATAGAGAAAAGGACCACTAATAAGGCAGGGACCACTGAGACAGGTATATATACCATTGAGAGAAGGACCACCAATAAGACAGGGACCACCACTGGGTGGGGAATGACCCACCATTTTGACAGGGGCTACCAATGAGAGTTGGAGGGCCACCACTGAGATGGTGAGGGTGGGGGGGTGACCACAACTGGAACATGGGCCACCACTGTGGTAGGGACCAACACAGATATATATGGACAGGTCTTTAAATAATTATTTTAATGGTTCCTACAAGAAGGTTCGACACCCACCACCATACAAAATGCCTATACTTCCTAAATGTTCTCTCTCTCTCTCTCTCTCTCTCTCTCTCTCTCTCTCTCTCTCTCTCTCTCCCCTCCTCTCTCCCTTCTCTCTTCCTCCTCTCTCTCTCTCTCTGTCCTTTATTGCAATATTGCATGTCCACGTTTCGCAGAGAGAGAGAGAGAGAGAGAGAGAGAGAGAGAGAGAGAGATTCGAAATGTTGTTCCATACAATTTGACACCGTTTGAGTGACATTTTAACTCTCTCTCTCTCTCTCTCTCTTCTCTCTCTCTCTCTCTCTCTCCACAAATATACATAAAGGCATGTGTATGTACATTTTTAGACTAAATAAATTCACTTTCAAAGAAGTCTTCAGTTACATACGTCGAGTCCAGGTTAACAAAATATCAGAGAGAGAGAGAGAGAGAGAGGAGAGAGAGAGAGAGAGAGAGAGCACGTTAAGGCTGCTGACTCGGTATAAAGAGAGTCTGAGAGAGAGAGAAAGAGAGACAGACAGAGAGAAAATCATTCCATTTATACAAGCCACAACAAATAATAAAAATAATATTCTTATTTTGACATCAGCACCATTTCTCCACATTGTAGAGAAGAGAGAGAGAGAGAGAGAGAGAGAGAGAGGAAGTGTTCACGTGCGCGCGCGTATGCTGTTTATGCGTGCGTACATACGCCGGGATAGGTGACAGGGTATGAAGAGAGTGCGTATAAACACACATACAAAGAGAGAGAGAGAGAGAGAGAGAGAGAGAGAGAGAGAGAGAGCAGCTACGATAATCTCGTCCAAATATGATTGCTTTTTCAAATCCTCAAGTATCAAATAAGCAAAACAAAAGTTAATTCGAAAGTGAATTTTTTTCACTGGTACAACACATTCACTTTCTAATAGAAAGCACATAAGTAGGTCAGTTGGGGAAGGTGAAAGGCGAGAGGTTAAAAAAGAAAGAGTATATTATATATCAATAATGTATTTCTAATTGTTTTTTTAATATCAAAAGCTTAGGTATCAGTTGATCAGATGAGCTCAAATAATTCTCTTTATTGAGTACTTATAATGAAGGCGATCATCATCAAATAATCAATAATTAATAATAATAATAATAGTAGTAATAAGTAAAATAATAATAATAACTAATTAATAATAATAATAATAATAAAATAACTAGTAAATAATAAATAATAATAATAATAATAATAATAATCAATAATAATAATAATAATAATAATGAAGAATCTAATGAAAAATTTCTACTAATAAAATAAGCAATTTCGTAAACAGTAAATTACCTATTAGCAAAAACTAACATATAAAAAATATCTGATTTTATGGATTATGACTTTCCAATTAACCAAGAATTCTGTAATCAGAACATCATTTTCAGGCCCTTACGCTCATTTAATCCACGAGAGAGAGAGAGAAGAGAGAGAGAGAGAGAGAGAGAGAGAGAGAGAGAGAGAAAGGAAAAACCAATAAGGAAGACTCGGAGAAAATAAGAAAAAAAAAACTAGGAAGTCAGCCGACCATGAAATCAGTTCCCAAAACCATTTAACTACCGGACGAGTTTTGTTCCCGTATCTCCAACGTGTTCAAGACGGAGTCTGTCTGGAGGAAGACCGTCTGCTGCTGTGCCCCTACGTTTAAGGGTACTTCCTGACGTGTGCCCAGCAGTGTCTGATCCCCTCAGGGGATAGTGGAGCCCTTGGCATTGACAGGAAGGTCAGGTCATGGGACAGTAGACAGGGAAACTTTTTCATTATCTTCTGAAGAAGGGTTTGGTCTGGTTACTCTGACTTGAATAAACAAATGCCACGTTTGTGGGCACGTTCTAACACATGTCCAGCTGCATTTGACGCCCTCCGGGGATAGTGGCGCCCTTGGACATTGACAGGAAGGACAGGGCATGGGACAGGAGTCAAGGAATTTTTTTATCATCTCCTGAAGAAGGTTTTTGTCTCTCGTTATCCAGTCTTGAATAAGCAAATGCCCAGCGGCATCTAATGCCTTCCAAGGGATAGTGAAGCCCTTGGACATAGACCTGAAGGACAGGTTATGGGACAGGAGGCTGGGGAAATGTCTTTCATTATCTCCTGACAATGAATTACGTCCCTTTTTATCACGACTTGAGTTTAAAATAAAAGGCCTAGTTTGTGGGTATGTTCTGACTCATGCGCAGCTGCAATTGATGCCCAAAGTGAATAATCATACCCTCGGGGCGGGGGGGGGGGGGGGGGGGGGGGCGATAATCATGCCCTCGGAGGTTTAGTTCCGTCCCAGCGCTTTGACAAGAGGGACAGGGGACACTGATATTTTTAGGGAATTTTTTTTTATGCACTTACATAGGTGCTACCTTGGATATTTCTTTCCTCATCAATGTCACAATGTAATATCTCTCTCTCTCTCTCTCTCTCTGAGACTTAGAAGTAAAATAACATTGATTCTACTCTCATCTGGGTACGTGTTTTTCAAAATGATGCTGAGAGAGAGAGAGAGAGAGAGAGAGAGAGAGAGAGAGAGAGAGAGAAAGAGCAGGCTCCCCTATTGTTAATTTCATTATGTACTGAAAGGCGCGAGACAAAATTGAATGAAGTACTCGTACATCAAACGGGAGAGAGAGAGAGAGAGAGAGAGAGAGAGAGAGAGAGAGAGAGAGACCTTACCTTACCTTACAGACCTTACATCTTGTTCGGGTTGCCCCAGGTCCCTCAGTGTGAGGCACCTCTAATGTCTATCAGAGTTGCTAGTGCATCTTCCGGTATATTTTGCATCTTCCAATCTTGGATGGTCTGGGATGCAGTTTAGATATTTGTCGAGCTTATTCTTAAACACATCTACGCTCACTCCTGATACATTCCTCAGATGAGCTGGCAACGCATTGAATAGACGCTGCATTGTCGATGCTGGTGCGTAGTGAATTAATGTCTTGTGTGCTTTCATTATTTTTCCTGGTATAGTTTTGGGCACTATTAATCTACCTCTGCTTGCTCTTTCTGATATTTTTAGCTCCATGATGTTTTCGGCAATTTCTTCTATCTGTTTCCATGCCTGAATTATCATGTAGCGTTCTCTTCTCCTTTCTAGACTGTA
>NC_061101.1:12921654-12934154 GCF_015104395.2 Macrobrachium nipponense | reverse complement strand
TCTACCATGTTTGGCCAATTCGAGCGTTTTGAACAGCACGTAGCCTTTTGTTATGAATAATTATCACATCGAACCGTGGATCCATTTTATATATCAATTCAAGCTACAAATGTTCCCCCTTTAATATCTAACTAAATTCACCTTTACCTCCACCCAAATGATATATTTTCAATATATGTAACCTGAATGGGGAATTTTTTAATTGATAATAATTTCGTCTCCCCATGGGATCGAGCCAACCACCGTCCAAGTGGTACGGGGACCGGAAATCAGGACCAGTCAGTGACCGCTTATCCCAATCACCGAACAGAGACGCTAAATACAAGTTCATAATCGATTCTTTGACCTTACAAATCACCCTCGAGCTGGGGTTGCTTTCGTAATTAGAAATCGATATGAAACGCCCCGTTCTTACCATGTTTTGGCCAATTCGAGCGTTTGACAGCACAATAGCCTTTTCTTTATGAATAATTTATCAACATCGAACCGTGATCCATTTATTAATATCAATTCAAGCTACAAATGTCCTTTAACATCTAAATTCACCTTTACCTTCCCAAATGATATATTTTCATATATGTACCGAAGGGGAATTTTTTAATTGAAGAATAATTTTCGTCCCCCCACCAGGGGATCGAACCACCGTCCAACGTGGACGTGGGGACGAAATCATGGACAGTCAGTGAACAGCTATCCAATCAGCCAACAGAGAACGCCCATACAAGTTCATATCGATTCTGACCTTAACAAATCACCCTCGATCTGGGTGCTTTTTCGTAATTAGAATCGATATGAAACCCCGTTCTACCATGTTTGGGCCAATTTCGAAGCGTTTTGACAGCAACGTAGCCTTTTGTTATGAGTAATTAATTTTCACATCGAACGCCGTGATCCATTTTAATATATCAATTCAAGCTACAAATGTCCTTTCAATATCTTTAAATTCACTTTACCTCCCAAAATGATGATATTTTCATAATATGTAAACCGATGGGGAATTTTTTAAAATTGATAATAATTTCGTCCCCCCATGGGATCGAACCACCAGTCCCAAGTTGGACGGGGACGAAAGTCAAGGACAGTCCAGTGGACGCGATCGCCAAGTCAGCCAAGCAAGAGAACGCTATAAAAGTTCATAATCGATTCTTGAACCCTTACAAAAATCAAGGTCAGAATCGATATGAACTTATAGCGTCTCTGTTTGGCTGATTGGATAGCGTCACTGACTGTCCTGATTTCGTCCCCGTCCACTTGGACGGTGGTTCGATCCCATGGGGGGGACGAAATTATTATCAATTAAAAAATTCCCCATCGGTACTAATATGAAATATATCATTTGGGAGGTAAAATGAATTTAGATATTAAAGGACATTTGTAGCTTGAATTGATATATATATATATGGATCACGGTTCGATGTGATAATTATTCATAACAAAAGGCTACGTGCTGTCAAACGCTCGAATTGGCCAACATGGTAGACGGGGTTACATATCGATTCTAATTTACAAAGCACCCAGATCGAGGGGTGATTTGTAAGGTCAGAATCGATATGAACTTTTATAGCGTCTCTGTTGGCTGATTGGATAGCGTCCACTGACTGTCCTGATTTCGTCCGTCCACTTGGACGGTGGTTCGATCCCATGGGGGGACGAAATTATTATCAATTAAAAAAATTCCCCTTCGGTACATATATGAAAATATATCATTTGGGAGGTAAAGTGAATTTAGATATTAAAGGACATTTGTAGCTTGAATTGATATATAAATGGATCACGGTTCGATGTGATAATTATTCATAACAAAAAGGCTACGTGCTGTCAAACGCTCGAATTGGCCAACATGGTAGACGGGTTTTCATATCGATTCTAATTACAAAAGCACCCAGATCGAGGGTGATTTGTAAGGTCAGAATCGATATGAACTTATAGCGTCTCTGTTGGCTGATTGGATAGCATCACTGACTGTCCTGATTTCGTCCCCGTCCACTTGGACGGTGGTTCGATCCCATGGGGGGACAAAATTATTATCAATTAAAAAATTCCCCATCGGTACATATATGAAAATGTATCATTTGGGAGGTAAAGTGAATTTAGATATTAAAGGACATTTGTAGTTTGAATTGATATATATGGATCACGGTTCGATGTGAATAATTATTTCATAACAAAGGCTACGTGCTGTCAAATGCTCGAATTGGCCAACATGGTAGACGGGTTTCATATCGATTCTAATTACGAAAGCACCCAGATCGAGGGTGATTTGTAAGGTCAGAATCGATATGAACTTATAGCGTCTCTGTTGGCTGATTGGATAGCGTCACTAGACTGTCCTGATTTCGTCCCCGTCCACTTGGACGGTGGTTCGATCTACCCATGGGGGGACGAAATTATTATCAATTAAAAATTCCCCTTCGGTACATATATGAAAATATATCATTTGGGAGGTAAAGTGAATTTAGATATTAAAGGACATTTGTAGCTTGAATGATATATAAAGGATCACGGTTCGATGTGATAATTATTCATATATATATATATATATATATATATATATAATATATATATATATATATATATATATATATATATATATAAAGAGAGAGACGAGAGAGAGAGAGAGTTCAGCTGCACGTACCAATTACGTAAAACCACATCCTATCATCACACACACAAAAATAAATAAATAAATAACTTCCAGGAAAAAGTATAATTGACAAAACAGGACCTCAGCCCTTCCCCAAAACCTCAAACCAAAAAAAAAAACCAAAAAAAAAAAAAAACCTGAGTGCATTCTATCGTAAACCAACATTCTTGATGTTTATCATTATTTTTCAATATCCAGATTCTCTATCTCCTTGTTTTGTTTCATTGGGGGCTGGGGGGGTGGGGGTAGTGAGCCTTCTCGGTTGTCAAAGCCACGTGTCTTCCATTTTGTTTTTTCCAGTTTATTTTTTTGTTTCACTTTCAGGAGTTTTGGAAACACGTGGACATATGTGTTTCTTTTTATTTATTTTATTGTTTGATTTGCCTTTAATGTTTCTATTTCATTCTTTTGGTTCTTCTAATTTTTTTTATTATATTAAATCACGCGCGCACACAACACACACAAAGGATATTTTATAACTTCACACAAACACACACAACACACCACACACACAAAGGATATTTTATAACTAAATCAAGTCAAAAATGTATGAACTTTTATTACAAAGGAAATATTACATTTTGCCTAATATTGACGGAAATCGTCACTGCCCCTGAACGCTGACAAACTTTAAATTAAAAAAAAAAAAAAATCAGACCCCAGATTGCATTAACGCAATCTAACATAATCTACCAAACGACAGAAATGTAACCAGACGTAATTACGTTTCTTAATCAACTTAAAACCACGACCTTGAAGAAACAAATGACCTGACTTAAGACAAGTTACTCGGGAGATTAAAAATCATGACAATGTTATGGCAACACGTAATGCCCCTCTGGCGTGTTCTATTGACAGCGGGTTTGTTGATTAGTGACTTTTGGACGATTAGAAAGAAACCAGAGTAAAGGGAGAGGGAGAGGGAGAGAGTATAGGTACCAAAATACAAATCAAACCAAAATTAAAAAGATAAAAAAGATACTCCCGTGTGGCAACAGACAGACAATGCCTCAGTTGCCAGACACCTCATTACAGAGAAGAACATTAAAGAATTAATCTTTTCAAATTCGTGACTGACAAGTAGAAGAGGATGACATTCGTTATAATAATAAAAAAAAACTTATAATTACGAATTCACGAACCATTTTAATCATTCGTGAAGGAAACAATAAAAAAAAAGGATATTTCCGTTTGGGGTTAAATTCCCTTGTCTTTCTTACTTTTTGGGGGCAATATATTGGCCCACATTAGGACAGGTGGCTTTACCAGTTATCAACGCCCACAAAGTCATCCTCTACCCGGTCACAGACGCCCACAAAGTCATCCTTTGACCAATCAAAAACTCCCACAAAGACATCCTTTACCCAGTCACAAACGCCCACAAAGTCATCCTTTACTGAGTCACCAACGCCCACAAAGTCATCCTTTGACCAATCACCAACGCCCACAAAAGTCATCCTTTACCCAGTCACCAACACCCACAAAGTCATCCTTTACCAGTCACCAACGCCCACAAAGTCATCCTTTGAACCGATCACCAACGCCCACAAAAGTCATCCTTTACCCAGTCACCAACACCCACAAAGTCATCCTTTACCCAGTCACCAACGCCCACAAAGTCATCTTTTGACCAGTCACAAACGCCCACAAAGTCATCCTTTGACCATTCACCAATGCCCACAAAGTCATCCTTTGACCATTCACCAATGCCCACAAAGTCATCCTTTGACCAATCACCAATGCCCACAAAAGTCATCCTTTACCCAGTCACCAATGCCCACAAAGTCATCCTTTACCTAGTCACCAATGCCCACAAAGTCATCCTTTGACCATTCACCAACGTCCACAAAGTCATCTTTTGACCAATCACAGATGCCCACAAAAGTCATCCTTTACCCAGTCACAGATGCCCACAAAGTCATCCTTTGACCAGTCACCAACGCCCACAAAGTCATCCTTTACCCAGTCACAAACGCCCACAAAGTCATCCTTTGACCAGTCACCAATGCCCACAAAGTCATCCTTTGACCATTCATCAACGCCCACAAAGTCATCTTTTGACCAATCACAGACGCCCACAAAAGTCATCCTTTACCCAGTCACAGATGCCCACAAAGTCATCCTTTGACCAGTCACCAACGCCCACAAAGTCATCCTTTACCCAGTCACAAACGCCCACAAAGTCACCCTTTGACCAGTCACCAACGCCCACAAAGTCATCCTTTACCCAGTCACAAACGCCCACAAAGTCATCCTTTGAACCAGTTCACCAACGCCCACAAAGTCATCCTTTACCAAGTCACAACGCCCAACAAAAGGTCATCCTTTGACCAAAGTACAACGCCACAAAGTTTTTCAATCCTTTTACCCAGTCACCAACGCCCACAATAAAGCCCTAGCCTCCTGAGGGCGGTCCTTTGACGCCACCGGCGAAATAAATTTCGTAATTGTGTGGATTCTGAAACTCCAGAGAAGAACTATATAATCCTTTCTCTAACCTCTGCTCTTGGCCCGCATACCCCCCCCCAACCTCCCCCCCTTCCCAAAACCTCCCGGGGGGGAGAGAATGGAATGGTGGGGGGGGGGGGGGGGGTTAGGAGCAACTCCCGCATCTTACCCCGAAAGCAGCAGCAGCTAAATTAAGATTTCCAAAAATAGCTCCTCGCCGATCGCGTTTCTCCTGCAGGTATCCTTATACTTCCCTGTTTCCCGAATGACGAGGAAGACGTCTGCCGGAGAAGGAGGGGGAGGAGGAGGAGGAGGAGAGGAGGAGGAAGAACCCCTCCTCCTCTTCCTCATCCACCTTCTCCAAAACTCCCTCCCTCCCTCACTCTTCCCAGGTTGCTCCAACAACGAGCTGACTACACCTCCTCCCTGATAACTTCCGTGACTATTCCTGATGCCCCTTGCTAAAATGAAGCTCTGGCAACTTAGTAGCTGCTTCAGCCCCATCACAGCTTCACCTTCTCACCCCCCACATCCCACCCCACACCCCACCCCCCAACAAAAAAAAAACCCTCTAAGTACTGGAAAACTGAAGCCTTTTCAAATTCGTAAGATGCTGGTGGATGGTATTATTCTCTTTCCCAATTCGCATCTTATTTCCCCCGCGAGTTTATCCTGCTTCGTATTTACGCATTTACATCTTCAAATTTCTCTCTCTCTCACTCTCTTTCCCTCTTTCTCTTACTCTTTCCCTCTCTCCTACGGGGGGGAGGGGAGGGGTAATCTTGGGGGCGGGCGGAGGCAGGAATGTACGTACGAATGGCGGGTGGGGTCGATAAGACGCTAAGGTGAACAACGCCTGAAGTAAAGAAGAAGAAGAAGAAGAAGAAGAAAAAGAAGAATGAGGGGAGCAGCATCACCGAGCAGAGAGAAGAAGAGAGAGAGAGAGAGAGAGAGTAATTTAATGCCAGAGATAAAGAGAAGGTTATGTGGCCAAAAGCACACCGTGAGAGGTCGAGGTGAGTGAAGTTTTGTCTTAGAGAGAGAGAGAGAGAGAGAGAGAGAGAGAGAGAGAGAGAGAGAGATTGGGGCTGTATCTAGCTTTACCTGCAAGGATTGACGAATAACATAACACAGACTGAAAAAATAGAAAAATACAAAGAAAACGTGTCAGGGTGAGAGAGGCTACCACCTGACACTAGTGGCGTGCCCTGGGGAACTCCCCTGTAGGTGTGTCAAGAAAACACTCTCCTGTAGCAGAAAGTCAAGAAAACACTCTCCTGTAGCAGAAGTCCCTGTCAGAAACTCCTGAAGACGTAATTCCAGGAAAAAAAACTCCTGTAGAAGTAAGTCAAGATAAAGCTCCCCCTGCAGAAATTAAGAAAAAAGAAAAAGCTCTCATGCAGAAGAAGGTAGACACTCATGTAAACGAAGTATAAGACAACCCTTTACATAAATTTTGGATTAATCTATATAAAATGCAAAGGCTTCGTTTTGACAAACTGTTTCTAACTGCAAACATTACAGATTTACTGATATATATATATATATATATATATATATATATATATATATATATTATATATATATATATATATATAAACTCAGAGTGGCTTCAGTTTCGAACTTGAAAAACCAAAACCGAAGTTTTAAAGTAACTCAAAATAACTTATGTCTTTTTCTCAAATCAACAATATTTTCAAAGCAACATACACATACACACACATACGTGTGTGTATGTGTGTTTGTGCATAAAATAAAATAGAATAAAATAATAATAGAAAGAAGAACCGCTTAGTGACGAACTAGCGTACCTTCCCTCTTCGACAAGAATAGAAAGAAGTGGAATTCATTCTGACCCGTAAAGGTCGTTTTCCATAACAGCTGCCCCTCTCTCTCTCTCTCTCTCGCTCTCTCTCTCTCTTCTCTCTCTCTCTCGTTGACAATGGATGGTGGAAATTTTTACCCAGCTGAATGACCTTTGCATATTGCATTGGGTGCTGTATTGTCTGTGCGTGTGTGTGTGTGTGTGTGTGTGTGTCTGGCTGACTCTCCACGAAGCGAGAGAGAGAGAGAGAGAGAGATTCCAAAACACACATACATACTCGAAGTCAGCAGGCGAACGGAAATTCAAATTTGAGTTTCACAGTTTGAATGGAAACTGACAAGACATAATATTGACAGAATTGCCACAAAAGACAGACGAATGGTGGAAAGGTATGGGCCCTCATTGTGTACCACAAAAAAAAGGAAAAAAACAAAGACAAACACATAAATAACACTCTTAAAACACATACACGCACACACAAAACAAGAATGGTAGAGTATTTAAGCTAAAATTCTAGCCACCTTTACAGACCTCCTCAGGTCGCGTTCATATCCAGGTTTCCCCTGGGATCTTAGCTCCGATATCCTTGAAGGACACCAGTAGGTTACATCCTACATTGTACGGCAAGTCCTTTGGGAGGCAGGATTCTTGAATTCCAATTTGGGTACTTTGGTGTGATGACAGTACACCCTCAAATGTTAATGAACTTAACATACAGTTGAATAAGTATTTCAGTCAAGTGTCGGAAAATTCTGTGACTCCTACGTATATTACTGATCCCCACAGTAGGGTAAGTGGCATCAGTGCTCCTCAAGTGGTGTAGTGCATGCACTAATGAAGGGGCATTTACAGCACCCTTTCGGCGTGATAACAGTGCACCATCAGAATCTATGATGTTTAAACAGTGTAATGAGCAATTCAGGCAAGTGTAAGAATCCTAAATATATTGATTCTCATAGGAAAGTAAAATTACTGCACCTCACGTGGTGCACTGTAGGCATTAATGAAGGGGTGGTACTTGCAGCGTCCTTTCGGTCCCTAACATGCCACACACATGCACACACACATACACACACTTTCTAGCCTTTTACTTTACCTCCCTTCCCATTCCATTTCTTCAATCTTGCTCTAACTATTAAGTCACCTTTATTTTCTACATCTCTTGACTTTGCTGGCCAACCACTCCAACACAATTCCCACTGCCTTAAGCCTTGAATGGCCTAAAGTGACCCTCTCTAGAGCCAGATCTGACAGCCTAAAGAATTAAACAAAATCGCCCCAATATTCATGAGATATACAAATTACCATGAATGGTTTATGAGCGAAATAAACATGGGTAGCATGTTTATTCATCAAATAAACCAGCCAGTTAATGATTGAGCTGCACTGGAGTTTATATTCATCCGCAATATGTTTTTACGTTGACTGGTTATAAACAGTATCTGCACCTTCATAAGCAAGTTACCGTGAGGGGTGAGGACCGAGATCATAAAAATAAATTAAGTAACAAATAAATAAATAAACGGACGAATAAATAATCATTTCTGCTCTCGTTTTTCAAACAAACAAAATTGTTTATCTTTGTTAGAAACAATGATTGAAAATTAATTAAATAAACTGTATTACATGAGACACAAAAAACTGGTAAGATATTAAAGTATGCGTCAAATACATCCCTCTCTCTCTCTCTCCTTAAGTATGCAAATTTTCCAAGCTACGCCTAATTCGTTTCATTTGACTTTGAGCTGGGAGTATGTACATACAAATATACATATGTATAAATCTCCACATGTATGTATATAGTGTATATATATATATATATATATATATATATATATATATATATATATATATATATATATATATATATATATATATACCCATTTCAATGGTTTGCCAATTTCACCCTGAATAATCAACAAATTTGGTCAGAGAGAGAGAGAGAGAGAGAGAGAGAGAGAGGTACTCGTGGTCAATACACAGCCCTGCACATGACACCTCCCTTCTCCAGCCTCCCCGCCCTCTCTCTCTCGTCTCTATTCTCTCTCTCTCTCTCTCTCTCTCTCTCGCTCTCTCTCTCCCTCTCTACCAGGTAATACGCCCCAAAGGAAACCCTATATGTAGATTTACCCAATCACAATTGGCGTTGCAATGCTTGGGGGCTGATTTCGAATCCATGAATACTGTTTTATATTTTGAGCTGATTCTCAAATTTTTCTCACAGGGATAAATACAAAATAAATTAATTATTCAATGAATAATATGAATAAATAAATGAAGAATGATTATTCAATATTGATATTTAGTGCTTTCCCTTTTATTTTATTTTAATTTAAAAAATATATTTGTATAAATGAACAAAAAATTATTATTCAATATCTATATTAACACACTCACCTATGTTAATTTAAAATGTTTTAAAATGAATATTCATAAGATAGGAATCAAATAAAACCCATCGATTTTAACGGGAATTAATATTGGCAACAAAAGCCCAGTACACCTAATATAGGTGCTATATTTACAGCTATCTATAACCGAGCTATATTCCAGTTATTAATAGAAATTAATATAGAACATCTGTCATATACAGCTGCCAGAACTTGAACTGTTGTTGGCTATAAAAACCTAAAAGTTATATTAAGACTATTTCACCGAGTTTTTGATATCCGAAAGATATATTTCCCACAGTAATGTTTTCTGAAATTATGAGTGAGTTTCCAGTGTCAAAATGACGACTGTTAAGGCGCTGTCACACTAGCGAAATTTCCGTTGACTTTTGAATTTGAAGTCGACTTTTCATGTTTTGACGACGACTTTCTGGTGTTGTCGTCATGCATTTTGAAAACGGTACCGATCGAATTCAACCCATCGCTACCGTCGACTTTATGGTTTGTTTATATCTTGGAGAGCGCGCATTTCAAGTCATCAGATGCAAAAGATGGAGTTCTTGGTACAGTGGACAAGATTGCCAGAAAAGTTTTTGCTCGAAGATATGGGGGAGAGACGATGCTTACCATAAGCATGATAGTTTTATGAAAAAGGGTCTTAAATGAAAAAATTACCAAGAAATCACCATGCGACTTTCCTGAACTTGCTGATCTTTATACAGATTGTTACATAACCTAGGTCTGCTCTGTTTTTTTTTTTTTTTTTTTTTTTTTTGCATTAGCAAATAATATAAACAAAAATCTTTAAAATTTTTGCAGTGCTTCTCTAGCTTAATTTATAATAGTCTGACTGGTTGTGTAAACAAGGTTACGAATAGCCTATCTAGGCTAGCCCAGCTTGTTTTTTTAAATAAAACTTTTCACGTCTTTTTAACCAGGACCGAACCCAAAGACTTTTTTTTTTAATTCTATGCAGCATCATTAAACACATGCAAGCACGACCCACTAGTTGCTTTGTGTTATAAAGCATATATAGTTGTTTTATCATTCCGGGAAGTCACAGCTCAGATGGTTTGTTTACGTTTTGACGACGACAACCACGTTATGAAGAAGAACGTGTGTGACAACCAGAGCACGGAATGACGTCGACTTCTTTGGAAAGTCGACGACAAACTCAGAGAAAGTCGATGGAAATTTCGCTAGTGTGACAGCGCCTTTACTCATGATAAGTGTTGTAAAAACCTTAGATGTTTTTTAATTTCTTTAAGAATATTTGCAAGGACTTTTGAATATCGGATAAACGTTATCCCCTACTCGATATACCCTTTAGTTACTGGGCGGGCCGCCGCAATACGCCCCCCCCCCCCTCCAACCCCTCCAGCCGAACCTGGGTCTATTTTTAGCCCGTTCCAAGGGAAGGGAACATCGACGGTATCAGCGAACCGTTTTCCGTTAGCGTGACTCAAAGGTTTTCTGTTGATTTATTGCTTTAAATCACATTTGGGTGTTAATGGGTGTAAGTGTTTAGGTATACTGTATGCATATACACAGATCTCTGTATATCTTGTATATGTTTGGCTTTATAAAGGATTAACCTTCAATTTGCATAATTATTTTGCTATTTTTTTATTTAATTGATGTACTTAACTATAGTTTAAGCTAGAGAGTTCAGAGGGAATTACCCAATTAAACCCTTCCCCCCCAAACCCTCCCTTCCCCCCCACCCTCTCTCTCTCTCTCTCTCTCTCTCTCTCTCTCTCTCTCTCACACACACACACACACACATTTAATGCTGTTCTGACCTAAGGTTTAAGCTGGATAGTTCAAATAAGAACTTTCTCTCTCTCTCTCTCTCTCTCTCTCTCTCTCTCTCTCTCTCTCTCTCTCGTACACACACTCACTAATCACAATATATACCATTTACAAAAAAAATGTTTCACAAAAAAAGGATTAATAAGAGTCATTCAACCTGAACATTGACTAATTAATAAATGGCCATTTCCCTGGTGTCATAAAGTTACTGATATAGATCCTATCCCTCTCTTTTTTTTCTCTCTCTCAATTTCCTTCATTTTATACCTTATCTAATTTCTCAGACACATACATGATAGTACCATTCTTGAACCATGTTGCATATCTTTAAAACTGAGAGAGAGAGAGAGAGAGAGAGAGAGAGCTTTTATCCAATCCTCATCGCCTGACAAAACATGCGAGTCCTGCAGTGGTTATAATTGGCTCCAGAGTCCTACAATCCTACGATCCTATAGTGTTCCATGTTAAACCCTTGTCGCCATCTGCATGAACAAGGTTGGTTTACGTGTATGTGATCAGCTAGGTCGTATTGCGAGAGAGAGAGAGAGAGAATTTCCTTGGCTAGGCAGTTTTATCCATGGGGCTTTGTTCCTTGTAAAGGTTTCTTTACTACTACTACTAATAATAATAACAATAATAATTCTCTTCAATAAACTGGTGAGTCGTATTGCCAAAATGAATATACTGACGCATACAATTTGTTTGCAATTAATACAACTCTTGCATTTGCATATACATCCAAATATGTCTGCATTCAAATTGCCTGTATACGTCACATAAATTGTCTAAACAAACAGCTGTGATGATAATAACCTTTTTCAATAGTGATATTTACGACGATAACCGATATAATAACTGAATAAATGTAAAGGAAGCAATTAATAATAAAAGAATAAATTAAAAAAATGAAAAATGAAAAATTTTAAATACGTTCCCACTCGCCCACCATCTTGTAACTCCTGCCGAAACTAATTATTACATAATGGCCTCTCCTACCATCTTCCTCTTAAAACTGATACAAATTAGCAGTAAAATTCCTCCAGATATCCTATCAGGATACAAAGAATCCGAAGGACTGAGCGTCTGCAAAGAGATATCACATTCCAACTGGTGATCATCGAGTACAGGACATTTGATTTAAAAATTCTTGTGAAGTCGTTAAGAAAAGTTTCAATCTGATTCGTTTATTCGAGCCACAAGAAATTAGATTCAAAAATCTCGTCAAGTCGTTAATAAAATTGTCTTAATCTAATTTATTCATTTATTTATTTATTCATTGGACATTTGATTTAAAAATCTCGTCAAGTCGTTAATAAAATTGTCTTAATCTAATTCATTTATTCGAGTCACAGGGAATTTGATTAAAAAATCTCGTCAAGTC
>NC_061101.1:12896654-12919154 GCF_015104395.2 Macrobrachium nipponense | reverse complement strand
TTTGGAACTTCTGACTTTCTGACCAGGTAAGGACTCTTTTGTTGACTTTCTTAACTGCTGACCAACTGAGGACATTATGGTTAAATTCTGAACAGATGAAGACACTTGGTTGACATTTTGACGAGGCAAAGACACTGTTGATCTCTAAACATTTGAGAATACTGTCAACTTTCTGACCAGTTGGGGATACTCTGTTGACTTCATGACCAGGTAAGGACAGTTTGTTTACCTTCTGACCATGTGAGACACTTTATCTTCTGACAAGGTGGGGACACTATTTACCTTCTGACCAGGTGAGCTCTTTATTCTCTCACCACCAGGTGTAGACACTTTATTTTCTGACAAGGTGAGGAATGTTTCAGAATGTCACTGTATAGGTCAAAATGTTTCTTTTACCATCTCAAACAAAACAAACCCCCCCTCCCCACCTTTTCTATTTCAGTCTTCGAAGTTTTTCCCACTGAAAAAAAACAGCAAAACCAACCAAACCGATTCATTGGAAAAACAAATACTCAAACACATTTTTTGGGGGGAGGACTATTTTTGCACCTAGCCTATTTTTATTTAGATTTCGAAAAGGACTTTCCTTTCATTCTCCAAAAAAAAGATAAAAATAGAAACCTCTGCTATTTTTGGCACTGAAGTTTTTTTTTTTTTTTAACCATTCGAAAAGAATTTCTGTCCCTTTAAAAACTAAATTATTTTTGCTTATTTACAACTCAAGATTAATTTGGCCATTATTTCAAAATGGTGGCTTATTTTACATTTAAAAAACCATGGAATAGTTTAATTTTTCATTAAAAAATTGTCCAATTTCTTAAAAAAAATAATAATAATTTTACCCACAGAAGAAGGGAAAATGTCAGTCTTGAATACCATTTCCTCAATGCAAGACACACTAATCTTATCATTTCTAACTATGATAGTCATAGAAATAATAGTAATAGCAGCAGAAACCTTTGATACCTACTAACTCTTTTCTGCTCTCTTTCAGCTATGCACAGAGGCACACAAATGTCAGTCTTGAATATCATTTCCTTGAGAATAGACTAAGTAATCCTATCCCTTTTAACAATGATAGTCATAAAACTAAATAGTAATAGTAGCAGTAATGATAGTCTTAGAAAAATGTCAATCTTTAATTGCATTTCCTGAAGGCTAGATTCAGTAGACTTGACCTTTTTTTCAATTTAAAGCCAAAATTTGGCTTCTTGGAAAATTGCCATTCTTGAAACCCCCTTCCCCAAGGCTAGACACAGTAATCTTACTATTTCTAACTATGATAGTCATAGAAATAATAGCAATAGCAGCAGAAATGATAGTCCTACCACCTCTGATACCTGCTAACTCTTGTCTGCTCTCTTCCAGCTATGCACTGAGGCACAGACCTGGGCCAACAGACTAGCTCACTACAGCCTACTGGAATACAGCTCTGAGTACGGCCGTGGCGAGAATATATTTACCTCATTAACCAAAAATGAATTATCTGGTAAGAAGGAGTCTGGTTAACCTGGTCAATATGGTTAATCTGGTTATGTCTTGTCTGATTAACACCTGAGTGTTTATTGATATTGTAACTATGCTGGTTATATCTACACTTCAATTAAAATGGTCCCTATCTGTCTTTCTCTTTCATGGGAGAGACGTGATATAATGAAACTATTGTAAATTTACTGTAGAAACATTACTCTTGACCTGTGTAACGCTCTCTCTCTCTCTCTCTCTCTCTCTCTCTCTCTCTCTCTCTCTCTCTCTCTCTCTCTCTCTCTCTCTCTTTCTGACCATTTCAGGCTCTCTTTATCTAGAGATGCTCTCTCTCTCTCTCTCTCTCTCTCTCTCTCTCTCTCTCTCTCTCTGACCCTTTTCAGTATTAAAGGAACATCCCACTTTTGGCATTATTTTACTTGTAGATATCTTCTCTACTCTCTCTTTCCATTTCCTACTATCACTCTACCTGAATATGCTTATTCTACAGTAAGTACTGCCTAATTAACTTCCCTTCCGCCATTTCAGGTAGTGCCGTGGCCAAAGCTTGGTATGAAACTGGTAGAACCTTCAAATACAACGTGAATGGCTCAGCTGATCTTGCTCATGCTGGTAAGACTCTTAATAAAGTTTACTTATGACTGCTTTAAAGCTTACTTGAAGTCTGAGACTTTATGATAATAAATGGGATACTTTTACTTAAATAATGCACTGGAATGTACTCTACAAACTTTGAGAGGAGTGGGTGGTCACTTTTAAGGGAGTATAATTTATGTGCGTTTTTTGCAATTGGATTATCAGTGTTTTGAAGATGATGAGTAAGTGTCACGAAGTTGCGTTTGTTCAAAATATACAAATAGTTAAGATTCCGCTGGAATTATTATTACTCCTGTTCCGTCTATCTTAGGTTCTGTTGGTAAATCTATTGTTTCTGTTCTATCGTGTATTCTATAAACATTACTGTTGCTTCTGTTCTATTTCAGATTCTATTGACGTTGCTAATGCTTCTGTTCTGTCTTTGATTTTGTTGCCAAAACTATTATTTCAATTCTATCATAGACATTGCTGATGCTTCGGTTCAGTCTTAGATCTATAGCTACCGTTCTATCGTAATATCTGTAAACATTACTGTTGCCTCTGTTTTGTCTATTTTAGATTCTGCTGACATTGCTAATTCTTGTATTCTAAGATTCTGTTGACATTTCTGTTGCTTTTGTTCTATCTATTTTAGATTCTCTTGACATAGACTCAGTCGACATAGCTATTGCTACCATTCTGCCTAATAAGGATCACCATCAATGCCATCATCACGTCCCAAAAGCTGGAATCACTAAAAGCCCTTCTTTATCTCACAGGTCCTTTTTCTCAAGTGGTCTGGGAATCAACGAGAGCCGTCGGAATCGGCTTCGCCCGCGGCACCGACGGCCGCACCGTCGTGGTGGCGAGGTACTGGCCCCCTGGGAACATAGGAGGGCAGTTCAGACTGAACGTGAAGCCGAGCATTAACGAGAAGGAGCCACCCGACAAGAACAGGGGCGTCCTGATGTCCCGCACCCGCCAGGAGGCTCACTTCTATGTCAGCATCGCCCTGGAACCTCCGGGCAAAGTGAAGAAGTGCGATAAGGAGAAACTCATGAGCGGGCTGAGGTTCCCCACCAGGAAGAAGGTATCAGAGGAGGAGAGCTTGGCCAGTGAAACGCTCCTGACGAACGCCGCGACAATTGACAGCCTTGCGCCAACCACGCCCGTCAGGAACGGGGCTGCAAGGACCTCGAAGCTGTTTCCCATCTGCTGTGTGACCCCTGCGAAGACTGAGGAGAGATGGGCCCAGCCCAGTGCCCGTAGCTACCGCCATTTGCAACAACAACAACAAGCTTCTCGTCTCGAACCTGAAGAGCTTGACGTGGGAAACATAATGAGCGGGAGAGGAGGCGTAGGTGGCATCCCCATACTGAAAGAGGACCAAATCGAAACTATTAGTTACTCCCCTCACCACAGTGAGGACTTCTCACCGAAGAAGAAGTCGATACTGAGAAACTCGCCCAGGAGCTCCCCTAGATTAGCGCCAGCTCCTAGGTTGGGCGAGTTCTCCAAGCTGTCTTCGGGGGGGCCGAAGAAGCTGACACTCTCTCCCCGCCACCACGGTGCTTCCCCAAAGAAGCCTGGCGCTACTTCGCCCAGGCTCGGGGCAACCTCACGACTAAAAGCTCTGTCAGGGTCGGGTGAACACGGCGGCGTGGTCATAGCGACGCTGTAGCACCCACCATCCCAACTATGCAGGACTAGTGGCTTGTTATTGTTGTTGTTCCTAATTCCTAATTAAAGAAAAAGAATTGTCGGGTAGCGTTCAGTAAAGAATGTGAAGGTGATGGCTGAAGGTTTAATGATTTGAGTGTTTGCTTGGTTGTCTATGAAAATACTGTGTCTTCTCACTAAACATTGAGGTGAAGGTCTCAAGTGGATTTGGAAATTGCTAGGTGGTTGTTGATAGTTGAACGTGAGTTATAAATCTTATGAATACAGATAAAGTTGCCGCCAGACTGAAATGAACCATAAGCATGCGGCTTCTCAGAACACGTGGTTGACTGCGCTACAAGGAAACCCGAATTTGCCCAATCTGTGGCAAATTCCCAAATGACATTCTACAGATTCCCGAAAAAGCTTCAGGAATGGTCGCTTTGAAGAAAGCCTCTGACATTATTTTGATATGATTAGAATAAAGTGCATTATATATACCTCCTTTTTTACTTTTACTATAAATATTAATGCATATTTTCATGCATTGCTAGAATGTAAAGCCTTCTTCTGAAGTTTTAAGGTCTGCAATAAGGAAATCAAATACGGAAGGAAGTTGCTCAGGTGGATTGCTCACTAACTGTAAGGTCTTTCTTATTCGATGAGGAGGCACCTTACGTTTCTATACAGGAAGAGCTGGCCAATAGGTAGATAAGAAGCGTTTGCAGGGACGGCGAACTGTGAAACCCACACTGGTAGGAGTGGTGCTTCACTAGGTGAAAAGCTCCTTGTCTGACAAGGAGGAACGTGCTACAAGGACAAAAAGGAAAGTGGAAGCCTTGGTACCTGGTGATCACAACAGATGCAAAACTCCATTTCACTCAACAAAATTGTAAATTTTCTGTTTCTGTAAGGAAATAATCTTTGGCAATAATAGCTATACTAAAAGGCTGGAAGAGCCCTAATCTATTAACTCTATAAATTTTAATCCTGACTTATTAATCCTTTGCCAAGAGTTGTTTCAAATTAGGTGCCCCTAAATTGTACTTTCTCTCTGAGTTGTCTGAAAACCACAATGTATTTCTTTGTAAGGCTACCTTAGATCAATCAAACTCATGGACAAGCAATATCAAATTAAGGCAAGACATCTGGAAAACAAGAAGAAGAGGTTACATATTAGTGCCAAGTTAGACTTAGTCTGCAAAAAAAAATTTTGTGAAGCTTTTACATCTGTTGAATTTTTAACGCTTCGCACTTTGTACGAGTACCGACAAATTTTTGAACGTTATATTTTTTTCCACCCACGTTTCGTTCCGCAGATTATCTCCAATATTTACCGAATGCCACGTCGTTGTTATAGGTTGGAATGACATAGAGGGGAGTGTTATCCATTGAACAGGAGTTGTTTGTTGAATGTTACCAGCTGGTCGAACTTAGACCAAAGCTTTTGCCAGACAAAGATTGGAGAACAAATATATCTAAGAGATCCACACACAGTTTTGGATCGCCACGCTCCCATCTCAATGTGTCTCCACACTGAAGATGGAGCATGACACTCCAAAACTGCATTTGAATTTCTAAGATATAACTGTAAACTGTTCTCCAATTTATGGCTTTTTTCAAGTTGCAAAGATGTGGATTGTCAGAAGCATCATTACTGAAGTCAGATTCAGCTCAGCAATGAAAATGACCTTTTGATTAGCAAACCTATCAGCTTTTCAGAAACTTATACAGTAACCTTACACAGCTTTCCCAAAACCACTGTCAGCGTAAGACGTAGTTTAGTGGCCACGACCCTCTCCCCCCACACGTTTCCCTTTGAGCTTACCCTAAAGGTACCTTAAAACTGATTTGATGATGGTGAGGTCTTGTAGACTTGAATTAAGTCCATAAGACTTAGATTAAGTCTTACGGACTTAACCCTTTAGCTGTAGCATTTCCCGAGGACTCGAGTCAGGTTCGCGTGGCGACGTTAACAAACAGCTCTGTTCACAGGAAGTTCACTCTTAACAAATGCTTCCATTACTACCATTAATCACTCAATGCACATGACAGAATGCTTATGCAGTTGCTTCAAGGTTAGAAATGATGACATATTGAGACCATACACTTACTGTGCGAAGGGGGTACTTGGGAGATTTCTTACCGCAGGTGTCTAGAGCTGTCTCCGTACCTATGTTTCATGCTAATAATGGTGCTAATTTTCATTTATTTGCCTCCTGTTCACACTGTCCTGTCTCTCTAAACCTTACCCTAAGCTAGATTTGATTATTTGTTACCTGCCTTCATCTTAACCTCGTTGGCCTTCCTTGAGTCTTATCAAACTTTCATCTAACAATAATTTTTCTCCACTATTTCAATGTAATCAGTATCACTCCATAATAAGCAGTTTCCCATAAGAGACTGCCATTTCAGAACAATACGAGACAGTGGTTGCTACCATAGACTCCGCTAAAATCTGCAACGAAGCATTTCTAATTTGAGGATCTGAGCGAAATCAAATCAATCCCTTCCCAACTTCAAAGTGTTATGAATCGTGAAATATAAAGCTAAAAGTAACTGAGGGCTCAAATCAAAGTGTAAATATAAACAATTAGTAAGCACAGACTAACTACTCTTTCTTAATGCATTCCTTTAGGAGCTGTTAGCACTTGGCACTCCCATGCCTACCCATTTCACATACCCATTTCGTCTTCCATGCCCCTGTGAATTCCCTTCTAAACAATTTAAGTGTTCGTTCAAAGCAGACTGAACATCTCTGGCTAGAAACCTCCCAACCAAAACCCTCCTCGTGAATTATGTAATAATAAAATAATAAAACCGTATGTAATCGTATAAAAATTATGGTCTTATAAAAAACTAAATAAGAATAATTCTCTTTCATATCCGCTTTGTAGATTCGCTCTAAATAAAAATAAAAAAAACTTTCCGGATTACGTCACTGCACACACACACACACACACACATGAAGAAAGGAAGAAGACACACGTCTCACACACACAAGAAGACGTCGTCTGCAAACGAATGATCGACTCCTTTTCACCACCACCAACCAGCATGTAGAGAGAGAACATTTTTTCTATTTGGGGCCTTCTAGGCTGTTTTATGCAAAATAAAAAAAACAAGTTTTTTCTAGACTAATAGTTTCTCTCCCATATATCGGAGAGTGGGGGAAGGAGGACGAAGGAGTCTTACGAATAATAATATAATAATATCGATCATGATAATGTTACAGTTGATGATGATGTTAAGGTTCGTTGTCACTTTTTAAAAACAGAGGGATGGAGAATAGTGGTTCATATGATCTTTTGGGGGAAGGTGTCACGTCATGCCATAGCCATCAGGACACTGGCTGCTGCTCGCTGTTCATACATTTCCGCTCATTGAACAAATCATTCTTTTTGACGTGAAGGCAAACGAGTTAAAATTACCATGTGTTAATGGTAACAGGCCTTGAAAACCAATTTCCTTTGTTGCACTAGTAAAATTCACTTGAACAAAATATAATTGACTTTATGTTATGTCAAAAAAAATTAATTTACTTCCTGTTCTGTAAAAAAAAATCACATGTAATTCATTTTCTTTTTTGTAAAAAAAAATGAAATTTACTTCCTTTTATGAAAAAAAGTAATGTAATTTGCTGTTCTGTAAATAAAAAAGCACATGTAATTTAATTTCGGTTGCGTAAAAAATTTTTATGCAATTTACTTTATATTATGTAAAAAATTACATGTAATTTACTTTACATCATGTAAAATATGACATGCAATTAACTTTGTGTTCTGTAAGAAAATTACATGTAATTTTCTGTACATATGTAAAAAAGAAATATAAATTACTTCATGTTCCGTCAAAAAGTCATGTAATTTACTTTATGTTCTGTAAAAATATTCACATGTCATTTAAATGACATGTGAAATGTTACTAATTCTGAAAGATAGAATAAAGAGGATCTTGTCATATATATATATAATAATATATATATATATATATATAATATATATATATATATATATATATATATATATAGATATTATATATATATATATATATATATATATATATATATATATATATATATATAATACACACATATTATATATATATATATATATATAATATATAATATATATATATATATATATATATATATCCTGAATTTTTGTAATTTTTTTAAACGTAGGAGAAATTTTGCCTCATGTTACATGTACCAGATAATATTTAAATTCTATTTTTTATGTAAAATGTCGCTCATTTTTACGGATAAAATCAAGAGTATTTGGTTTTATATACAAAGACTATTAAAATCGTATGATTTTGTGTGGGATAGGGAGAAAGATATACGACCTTCACTGCAGAAAATCAAAATTTCGAAAAACTCAAAACTTGAATTTCAAAAAGCAATTTCTATCAATTGTCACTTTCGAAACATTATTACCAACAGCAGCAGCAGCAGCATCTCAGTCTCCCGATAGCTGGGGGACCTCTATGACACCCGAAATATCAAATATGGACCCCTTCTTTATAAGAGGAGGGGTCGACTCAGCTCAATCTTAACTGAAACGAAAGTCGAATCAATGATAAAAGTTTTTAAATCACTCAGTCTCTCGTTTTCTTTCAGTTAGTGATTTTATTCGCGTTTTTTATATCTCAATGGATGCCTATTCTAATATTTTTTTTTTAATATTGGGTTGTTTACTAAAGGCTTGGGTACATGGATAGGTGTATTTATGCGTATGTATACATGCATGTTGCTTGCATAATATGAGGTGCCCGTTTTGTGTGTATTAATATATATATATATTATATAATATATATATATATATATATATATATATAGATATATATATATATACCAGCAGGTATGAATATGTACGAGCAATGATTATAGGACATACATTTGCATTACCAACGATACATTTTACTGGTTTATCAATGATATTGAACAGCAAAAACACGTCAACAAACAATTACAAGATACAATGAAAGTAATTCAGGTTTTCACGACCTATCTTGAACCTGGGAGGTTAAAAGTGTGAATGTTCCCCACGACTAAGTATACCTCTGTTTATGTCCCAACGCATTCTAGGTATAGTATATCTTAAAAGTTTCACGGAAGCAGCAGAGTTGAGCGAACTGCTACTGCTTTGATAAGGCTGCTGTCTGATGTCACAAAATAAGAGAAAAACGTAATAATGACTCCATAACTTATTAATTTCTCCAGAAAATATTAGTAATCAACTATAGAGGGTATATGTATACTTTATAGACAGGTGTTCCTTTCGTATATGAGAGAATGTTCGATCTTCCTCCCAGTAATTCAGGCATTCTCTCTCATTATTTGTTTCACCCTTTCCTGTATATTCATCGTATTTATTCACTATTTGCTTCATCTCGTCATCAGCCTCGCCATAATCATCAAAACATCATCAATAGCTTAACGCGAAAGATGAAATTTTCGGTTCGAAACTTTACTAGTGGATGGATAGTGTTGAGCAGGCGCCTTCTAATTATTGCTTTTAATATTCGATCTGTGTCACTTACAGTTTCAGATATATACACAGACAGACAGACACACACACACGCACACACAGTCTGCTAGTAAAGGACCTAGTGTCGATAGGCCTAGCAACCACTCCACTGTTCCATTTTGCCTTCGAGGCATTTACCTTCATTTATATATATATATATATATATATATATATATATATATATATATATATATATGTATGTATATATGCATATGTGTACACACACACACACACACACACACACACATATATATATATATATATATATATATATAATATATATATATATATATAAACGACATTCGTCATGTCTTTCCATACATACGACAAAAAATGCCACCACTATCTGCCCCAAGATTTTAAGGTAGCTCATCCAAAACTTTCAGTATACATACATGTCAGAATCGCAGATTAATATCTTATTATGGCATTAACTACAAAGAAACGTTTATAGGTACAGTTATATTGTATAAAAAATCCACTGAAGACATTACGAAGTCGTAACTATAAAAATTAACACACAAGACATATTGAAAAAACCAAAAAGATTATTTTTGTTTTGACTCTCCACACAACGCTTCGGGCTTTAAGTAACATTTACCTGGTCACGGATTAGCAACGCAAGAATTTCACTTGCAAATGAGAAAGATGCAACTTGTCCCTCAGAATTTGGGGCAATTTCGAAAAAGCAGCGTAAGAATTTATTCTTTATGAGCTCCTGAATGTATGAATACATTACACACAGGGAGACAGGAGGAGATTTTTTTAGTAACCTGTTATCTGGAGTGTACGTAATTGTATGTTCATGCTTGTATAATTTGTACACAAACAGATGCTTGTGTCCACATACACATGCACACATACATTATGCATATATAATATATTTATGGGTTTAGTGTTTTGCAAATTAAAGTTTTGTTTTTTTCGTAACTGTTTGTTTGTGTAATGAGCTGTTAGTGTGATTTCAGTAAAAAATTATATGTATGACTATAAATTTTTACTAAAATCACACTAACAGCTCATTACACAAGCAAACAATTGCACACACACACACACACAAACTAAAACTTCAATTTGCAAAACACTAAACCCATAACTTCTTGTTTAGTAAATAACATATAATTTCCTATTCGAACAATGCCAGGTATTTCAATAATTCCAAGAAAAGAGTCCAAACTAAAGTGAAGTTATACTGGGATAATATATTCTTAATTTCTCTAAACCAAGATCAGCGTCTGCTCAACACTGCATTATAATAAAACTGACAAAATACAGTTATCAGCCCCGGGAGATAATATGAATGAATTTATACGTAAGAGAATTTGTTTATAAAAAAAACTATTCCATTCATAAACCGAGTTTTCACAAGTGTACTCATTCATTGTTTATTTATGTTCATTTTTTTATCTGCTTTTAATCTTAAGGATGCTTACAATCCAAGGGTTCTCGTGTGACAGTTATGTATGTATATATATATTATATATATATATATATATATATATATATTATATATATATATATATATATATATATATATGTTATCACTTACATTCGCACTACCCTCTGTCACCTACTGCTTCCTGCCAAGACGCATTTTTAAATCTAACTACCAGTCTATGTCTGTCTGTCATTCTGTACGTCTTTGCTGTTCAGCTCCACGATGTGTTCGACAAAATATTTAACTTAAGCCCGGCTTTTTTGATACACTGTATTATTGTATGTATATTTGTGTATATTTATGTATATACTCTTTCATAATATTCCCAAAGCTTAACCTTACTATTATTATTATTATTATTATTATTATTATTATTATTATTATTATTATTATTGACAAGGTTATGACCACTCCCATTATTTTTTTTATTTATCTGTTCAATAAAAATGTTATGACCAGCCCAATTATTTTTGTTATTTATCTGTTCAATAACAAGGTTGTGACCAGTGCAATTATTTGCTATTATTTTAATAAGAAGTTTACGACTAGTGCAATTATTTTTATTATTTACCTGTTCAATAACAAGGTTATGTTAGCTATTTAATTGTTCAGTTATAAGGCTACGAACAGTCCAGTTATTTTGATTATTCAACTGTTCAATTACAAGGTTATGACCATTGTAATTATTGAAATGATTTACCTGTTCAGTAGCAAGGTTATGACCATTGCAATTATTTTATTAGTTATTCACCTGTTCAACAACAAGGTTATGACCATTGTATTTCAATGACTCACCTGTTCAATTGCAAGGTTATGACCAATACAATTATCTTATTAGTTATTTACCTGTTCAACAACAAGGTTATGACCTGAGTGGTTATTTTTTTTAACTGCCTGTTTGATAACAAGGTTACCCCAACATAATTATTTTGCTTACTTGGTAAAAAAAAAAAATTAAAAAAACTATTTGCCTGTTCAGTTATAAAGTTATGACCAGCATAATTATTTTTATGATTTGAAACATGAGCAACGCTTGTACGTAGTCACAACCGATGTCATTTTAGTAACATTATTATTATTATTATTATTATTATTATCATTATTATTATTAAATGTTGCCTTTATATGTACATGTAAAGAAAATAAAAGAAAGTGCCTCATATAATTCCAGTAGAATTTTGTCGAAAGATTTGTTAATTCCGAAAAAAAAAATCTCATTCCCTGTATCGTATTTCGTTTCAAATTGGGTTATAGAGAATGTGTCCTTCTATTCGCCCCTCGTTTTCTAGACTTCAAAGTGTGTGTGTGTGGAGAGAGAGAGAGAGAGAGAGAGAGAGAGAGAGAGAGAGAGAGAGAGAGAGAGAGGATGGATACAAAGCGAAGAAATTTATTGAATACTGAACACATAGGAATCATGTTTTCGAATTAAGTCAAGGCTTAGACGTGGCTAAACTATTGTCAAGGTTTAGACATTAACTAAACTCTTGTCAGAAGCTTAGACATGGCTAAACTATTGTCAAGGTTTAGACATTAACTAAACTCTTATCAGAAGCTTAGACATGGCTAAGCTATTGTCAACAGTTTAGACATGCTTAAACTATTGTGAAAAGTTAAGACATGGGTAAACTATTGTCAAAGGTTTAGACATATCTAACTATTGTCAAAAGTTTAGACATGGGTAAACTATTGTCAAAGGTTTAGACATGGATAAACTATTGTCAAAGGTTTAGACATTAACTAAACTATGGTCAAAATTAGGCATAGCTATGCTATTGTCAACATTTTAGACACGATTAAACTACATTCGAAAGTTTAGACGCACCGATTTCAAGCACATAGAAAAGTATGTCTACATAAATATAGAATCTAAAAGTCACTTTTCACCAGATACTTATATATAATTATAGTGCCCACATTGCCCTCGTAACTTCTCGAATTCTTCACCACATATTTTATGGCACCAAATGCGAGATTAGGAAGTAATTCTGACGTCCTTAACACTACTCTGACCCGCGAAGAGGTCACGTTACAGACCTTGACCTCGAGGAGGTGGGTAATGTGACCCTCGTTCTGATATCCCAGAGGCGTGTTCGAATCCAGCTAACGGAAGCCAGAATTACTTCATATTTCTTGCATTTGGATCTAAGGCTTTGTGGTGACAGGCTTATCCCAAGAAGTTTCAGAGACAACTGTGGTTATTATAACAATTATATTTGGTGACTATTACAATTGTAAGCGATTATCATAACAATTACACTTATACGTAAATTTATATGGTGACGAGCTTATCCCAAAAAATAGTGAAGAATTCGAGAGGTTTCAGAGATAACTGTGGTTATTAAAACAATTATACTTGTTTACTACAACAATTGTATGCAATTATTAAAACAATTACACTTATAAGTAAAATTCAACAGATAAATCGTAAATAATTCAATAATCAAATAAAAACAACGGATATAAATTATAAAAATTATAAAAATTTACAATTTTAAGGCTGCATTCATCACCAATGTATAAAAATAAATATCTATGCATACATATGTATAACGCTCCGGTACGAATTGATACATATGTATATATATGTATATGCATGCACGCGTTTCTGTACATATTGATATATACGCATATATATACACGCAGGCTAGAGAGAGAATGAGAGAAAGTTCCGGTATCAATTGAACTTTGTCTAATGATGATTTGGGAAATTTTTTGTGCAAACGCGATAAATATATTATTAAATTTTCATTCATTGTTCAACTGTTCTTCATTTTCCGTTCTGCTTTTCCCTCTCATTCAACGCGCTGATCTTTGAGGTAGATGGTGATCATTAAAAATACTTTATTTATTTAAATAATAAAGTTATTATGAATATCGATACACGAGGTTTGCATGCAAAAGGGTCACAAAAGTACTAATCATCTTCTATACGCTTTTTAACACGAACTGGCTTGACATTCCGTTGCCAGACCATCATTCCATTTTTTGTACTTTAAAAACGCAATTAAATACACGAATGACGCGTAGAGGTATTTTAATACGCATTTAAACCAGTGTATGCATGGACGATTGTGGCGTGTGTACGTATGTATGTATACATACGAGGGAGATATTTGTATACACGTCTTTTAAATATATGCGTCTGTTCACTCTGATATCAAATGGATGCGTATATATGCATTTACAAACTGGTGCGTATGTATATTTATAAATACGTCTACATGTGTATGAATTATACACACTTGTACACTCTCATGAAGAAGTACATATATACACTCCTATGTATATAAAAAGGTGCGTACATACATTTATAAATGTGTATGTGTATGAATTGTGCCTACGTGTGCACACTTACAATTAAATGCGTATGTACACATGCACCAATAGATGCGTATATACAACTATAAATGCGAACATGTGTATGGTTAATATACACGTGTCCTTATAAATAAATGCGCATATACACTCTTATATAACTAGGTGCGTATATACATTTATAAATGCGTGTACGTACGTACTATTTATATGCAATGTACCCTCTAACAAACAGATGTATGTATACGCTTGTAAATAGGTTCGTGTATGCATTTACAGATGCGTATATGTGTATACCGTATGTATACATACAGTCACACGATCTTACATTATATACATATGTGCACACACACACGTATCCAAGGCAAGGACATAATACCTAAGTCGAAGGTGAATTAATATTGAATATTATCATAAGTATATTCAATTGTTTTATAACTTCGTTTTTATTTCAGCTTCTTAAAATACCACGTTCACGGGTTCGACCCGCTGGGTGGGGGTGGGTTTTGGGGGTTGGGTTGGGGGAAGATTATACACAAGGATAAATGAAGAGGGAGGGAGGAAATAAAATGATTTAAAATGATAAAAATAAAAGAAAAAACAAAAGGGTATCTCTCTACTCACTGAGGGAACTGTAACATAATTCAAAATAAACTGTGATAGTTGATGTGTGTTTTTTTTCCACCTGAGAAAATTAACCTTTCCTTAGAATTATCAATACGGTGTTTTTTAGACCAAAAAACCTTGCCGTTAATAGTTTTTTTATTTCTTGTGTGTTTTTTTTACCTAGAAAACCTTGCTTTTAATAGCTTTATTTTTATTTCTTCAGTTTTTTTAACCTTAAAAAAATATTTGGGTTATTTCCCAAAAATTTCTGCTTTCGTAACTTGGGTTTTTCGTAAGTAGGGACTTTCGTATGGCGAGGTTCCACTTATATATATATAGATATATATATATATATATATATATATATATATATATATATATATATATATATATATATAACTATAATATATACACATATATACAAATATATATATATATATATATATATATATATATATATATATATATATATATATTACCAGCGAAGGGCATTGCCCCCACTAGCTTTAATATTTGGTATGTGTTTAACCGTAGCGTTAGGCGAACTGGTAACTGGTAACCCTCAGTCTCGTCTCTTCTCTCTCTCTCTCAACCTCTCTCTCTCTCTCAAAGCGATCACTGGCAAAAAGCCCCCTCTCTCTCTCGCCTCTCCCCTTCACTCTCTCTCCCTCACTCTCTCTCGCTCTAAAAATCTCTCTCTCTCTCTCTATTCCATCAGGTCATCAAATTAGAGTCAGAGTTACAAAAATATATAAGTTTTATTCAAAGTAAAGTACTAGTTGAATAATTCAGGCTCTTACAAGATAATTAATGGAATGATAATAGTTCAAGTCTCACAGACAACTAACTCAGATAACCCCCCGCTATTTAAATGTCTTAATCAGTAATTAGTCACACCAATTATCTCTTCTCCAAAATATTATAGTTCCTCACTAGGACACTCGGTCCCCTCACTAGAACACAGTCCCCTCACTAGAACTGCTTGTTTAAAAGACAGGAGAACACACTAGTGAGCACACACAATCATAAAGACAAAGTCAAAAGATTAAATGAAATGGGACATCTTTACAATATATCAAAACAAGCCATCCCTTTGGCTAAAGTATGATAACACTTACCCATTACAGCTTGGAAAATCACTTAAACAAAAATACATTATAGAGCCATTCAGGCTTTTTCTCCCCAAGGTAGCCATCTCCCTAGTTCTGCCTAAAACTCGCCGTTATCAACGGACATAGTTCGCACACGTACAGACGAATTCACACTCCTCGTCAACGCCCCAATTAACTGGTCACAGCCAGTTTTCAAAGGCACCTTGAACAATAGCCTCACGACACTGATATGCTTAAGTAAGGAACTTTACCATCATACTACCCAAAAAGAGATGTCAGCATTCTTAGGTCGTCGCTTCGGACTCTGTCTCCATGGGAAGTTAAAAATAATGAATCTGCACCTCACATCATAATGGTACATTAAACATATTATTAATCATAGCCTTCTTTTGTCTTACAGAATGCTCGGCCACTACCCTGGCTGGCCCCTGCATAGCCATAGCTCACATAAAACAGCTTATATATATGAAACACATTGGCCAGCTTAAAACACAAGATATAGTAATAACTGCACGTCTCTGGCATTATAAAGTAATGTCTATCAGAGTTCATCTCCAATAACACTTGGGCGTATAAATTTTCTCATTTTGGACTTCTTGAATATCCCTCTTTGTCTGCAACTTCCTGCACAGATTGTAGCAAGCTGTAGGAAGGCAAAAGGCCTCCCTGTGGAAAACATCCAACGGCTTCTGTAGACCCAAAAGCGCTGCAGAACTCTGTAGACTCGTAGAAACTCTCTTAAGTACCCTGGCAAACGACAGCAACATCTCTGCACGGCTGGTGAGCGTCTTGCTAGCGTCGGGGAACGACGATGATGGTGTGCTTAAGTATGTCAGTCAAGTCATTGGTCAATCAAAAAGAATTAACCCCAGACATGCTACTTCTATCAAACAATGACTTCAAAAATTCCCAAATACTAACTGAACGTCTCCCAATTAACTCCATTTCATATGACCACTAAATCATCCCAAATACTAACTGAACGTCTCCCAATTAACTCCATTTCATATGACTACTAAATCATGAGTCATTATCACAACTCGGCAAAAAAAAAAAAACATTAAGTTCTCTAACTCAATTCTCCAAACTCACACACTAACACACACAATCCGAAACTCACATTAACTCCACGGACTTCTGCACTCACATTTCAAACTCAAAAGTTCTCACAAGTAAAAAAGAAAAAGAAAAAGGTAATGAGCCCAAGAAAAAAAAATCATGTAAAAAGCTCAGACCCAAAAATCAAAAATGTTCTCTCAAGCTCTGATATTACAGCAAAAATTCTCCAATGTTTAACAGCAAAAACCCCTCACTGCTCACATAATTAATTACAATGAGACTTAATGTCAAACGCCCATTTCATGCAACTCACAACCCGATAAATTACATCTCCCGTCCCAAAAGAAATGCTATTTAAAGCTGAATCCCCAATTACATCTCTCGTAGGAAAAGGAAAAAAAAAGAAAAAAAATAATAATAATAATAACAGCAACAATAATACGCGAATTCTCCCCATCACAAAGCACATAACATATGCATGATATACATAACCCTGCCTTTTCCCCAACAAATGCAATATGCATAGTTACGGAATTTTTGCCATCGCAACTTTTCAAGCGACCGGACACGGCCAGAAAACAAACTCTTACACGTGCACTTTCATGAAATGCTATGGTCAACATTTCCAGATATTGCAAAACTCTGAGCAATCACCACTAGAGGAAGAGAGTCAGCACACCGGACTCATCACAGCGGTTTCAGCAAAAAATCCACCTGCGGACACGTGTGCTCGAACTGCAGCATGAAAATGTCTAGTCAGACTTCCAACTTCAGAAACCCATGATTCTCAAAAAAAAGGTTCTATACTGAAACGATATCAGCACATTTAACGAAATTATCTCCAGGATATGATTAAGCTGCTCAAAGGTTGTCTCGAAGACATATCTCTCACATGATACTACCCCCAAAAAATTATCACCTATCCGGGACAAAAAAAAAAAAAACTATGATAAACTCGCAATTCAGCAATGATATGCCTCCAAAAATAACATCTCCATGGGACCACAATGCAGTAATGCCACTTGCCTCCAATTAGTCACGAAACCAAAACGAACACAGAACTCTTCTCTTGGCTCGAAAAACTCCCAGAAAAAAAAAAAGTCATAACCACAAAAAAGATCACCCCCAAAGATTTAATTCCACCCATATATATAATATATATATATATATAAATATATATATATATATATATATATATATATATAAGATATATATATATGTATAATATATATATATATATATATATATATATATATATATATATATATATATATATATATATATATATATATATATATATCACCATATTAATAATAAAACCACTCCGGTGATAAAAATATTTCCTCCATTCAATTAATAACCACACCACCATATTCACCTCTGTTTCGGCAAACAAACAAAATATTTACCTCTATTTCACCAATAACTCCATATGGAATAAAACAAGTCTCCAAAGAAAATATTAAATCTCCAAGCAGGATAATCAAAAATGTAACTCCACCTCCAAAAAAATGCACTCAAAGCATCCAGCTGACACACTCATAAATATTGCCCATATCTCCTCAAAAAAATTTCTCCATTTGCAACAAAGATGGCTGCAAAATAATTGAACTAAACATAGCTCTCACCACCATGGGCAAATATCAAATGGCCAAAAATATATCGCCAATATATTATATCTCAAATTATATCTCCAAAATAATATACCTCCAATTCTCCAGAAAATAACTCAATGTTATAGTCAAAAACTATAAACTCTCTGTTTAGCACAACTGCTGAAAAAGGGCAAAAATTGGCAAATAAAATTGTCCAGGAAATTTTAGAAAAAATCGCCAATGTGCCACAACTCATTATAACAAAACTCCAAATTCAAAGTGTCTAAGCAAAGACTTCTCCAATATGCACTACGACGTAAGCCACTAGAAACTTAGCCAAGTTTCCTATCTCTGGCAAAATTGTCACAAATACAACAAAGGTATTGTGCAAGTAATCCACAACTTCTGGAACATAAATATCCAGAGGAAAAAAAAATGTAGTGCCATTTCGTACGCATTCAAAAAAATGCAAAAATTCTCCAATAAATCTCTTTGCAGCATCAAACAGCTGAAATCTTAAACACGTTCCCGAACAATGACAGCAAGTCACGAACTGAGACATTAAAAAAAAATTCACATAAACTGGAGAGAAAAATAAATTAAAATGCACCCATGATAAAAAACTTGTGTCAGTGATGGCTAAATTCCAAAAAAGGGAAAAAGAAAAATCAACATCACTGTTAACTATCTCCGTGACTCACGTAGATGTCAAGCAATTCTCTGCTGAACTCATAAAAAAATAAAAACAACAAATGTGTCGTTAGTTCCTCCCAAATCCAAAAAAAACACCATCACCCTTGATAGCATTACAACACCCAAGTTAGTATATAAAAAAAAATCACCAGTATCAGAAGTATCATTATCAGCAGTATCACCAAAATTGCTATCATCAAAATCACCAGTATTAGTATAAAAAACATCACCAATGTTAATGCTTGCCCATTCAGCAAAAATTCAGCACAAAATTCACCAAAGATTCAGCAAAATTCAGCCAGATTCATCACCCATGAATTACTGACATATTCTCTAGTCATAAAAACTCAATAAATAATTAACCACAAAACTTCTCCCATAATTCATTGTAATAATTATCTGTAATAATTATAAAATAATCTCCCATGAAATATCTCAAATCTCTCATAAAATGTGTCTCAAGTAATGATAATTCTACTTAAGTACCTCTCCCGTAAAATATCTCAAATAATAATAATAATAATTCTCCAGTAAAATATCTCAAGTAAGGGCATTAATATTGCAATTCCCCAGTATACACCAATATTGCCAATCCCCCAGTATACACCAAATACAACACGAGGCACCCATCCACCATCAAAGGCAACACCACCTGACAACATCAGTCAGCAATCATCATTAGTCAGCACCACAGGGCATCACCAAATGACAACATCAGTCATCACCACTCAGCACCATTTTAAAGTAATCTCTCCAACACCAATCAAATCTCTATTAAAAAAAAAATAATCACTGTGTCCCCATTATAATTGTGCCTTCCAAAGCATAAGGAAAACTTACACCACATCCATATGCATTTCATTTCCTTTTCTCTTCATTCAAGAGAAAGAAAATCTCCTTTCAAAAAAAAACCCTACGGGCATCTCACATCATCAACCAATCATTATCAGCTGATGTCCTGGCATTGGAAATTCATTATTCAAGGGCAGATTCTTCCCCGATGCCCCGACACAAAGAAAAAAAAGAGGGCTTCACCCCCCACTAAAAAAAAAAAAAGTACTTCACCCTCCTCTGAGCATTAGAACACCCCCCCTGAACAGTGTTTGAGTAACCCCCGAGGCAGACCACTACTACCCTCCCCTTGCAATACCCCTCTGGATCGGTTAGCAGAAATTACGCTGAGCGCGTAAGAACGAGTGGGCGCTCTTTGCCCAAGCAAAAAATGCAATTCAAGCACAGTTTTGCATGTATGAAAACCTTTCATACACACGTTTGTATCAACACAAAGACGAATGCGTCTCTTCTAAACATGCGCCAAAAAAAAAACACATCACTTTCTGCTACTATGGGAAAAAAATGTGATATCCTAAACCAATCCCTAAACTCACAAAATGATTAAAAAAATAAACCCAGGACCAAAAAAAAAAGATACTTTGTAACACTCACCACTTCATAATGAGAGAAAACCCTGAAATCTGCACAATTATAAACATGCGAATCGCATCGGCGAAACACAAACACGCTCGGCAAGAAGGCACTCGATTGTCTTTCACACACACGAGCCGGACTGAGTCTAGGGTAAAATGCTGAGTCCAGTAAAATCCTTCCCTTCCCATTACCACAGTTAACGGACAGATATTTCTCATTCCCTCTCACTTAGTAACTGAAATCAATTTTCCACAATCTCACAAAAGGCTTTTCGTTTGAACACCGCTGCCCACCAACTATTACCAGCGAAGGGCGTCACCCCCCACTAGCTTTAATATTTGGTATGCGTTTAACCATAGCGTTAGGCGAACTGGTAACCCTCAGTCTCTTCTCTCTTTTTCTCTCTCTCAAAGCGATCACTGGCAAAAGCCCTCTCGCTCTCTCTCTATTCCATCAGGTCATCAAATTAGAGTCAGAGTTACAAAAATATATAAGTTTTATTCAAAGTAAAGTACTAGTTGAATAATTCATGCTCTTACAAGATAATTAATGGAATGATAATAGTTCAAGTCTCACAGACAACTAACTCAGATAACCCCCCGCTATTTAAATGTCTTAATCAGTAATTAGTCACACCAATTATCTCTTTTCCAAAATATTATAGTTCCCTCACTAGGACACTCGGCCCCCTCACTAGGACACTCGGTCCCCTCACTAGAACACACAGTCCCCACACTAGAACCGCCTGTTTAAAAGACAGAACACACTAGTGAGCACACACAATCATAAAGAAAAAGTCAAAAGATTAAATGAAATGGAACATCTTTACAAGATATCAAAACAAGCCATCCCTTTGGCTAAAGTATGATAACACTTACCCATTACAGCTTGGAGAATCACTTAAACAAAAACACATTATAGAGCCATTCAGGCTCTTCCTCCCCAAGGCAGCCGTCTCCCTAGTTCTGCCAAAACTCGCCGTTATCAACGGACATAGTTCGTACACGTACAGACGAATTTACACTCCTCGTCAACGCCCCAATTAACTGGTCACAGCCAGTTTTCAAAGGCACCTTGAACAATAGCCTTACAACACTGATATGCTTAAGTAAGGAACTTTAACATCATACTACCTAAAAAGAGGTGTCAGCATTCTTAGGTCATCGCTTCGGACTCTGTCTCCATGGGAAGTTAAAAATAATGAATCTGCACCTCACATCATAATGGTACATTAAACATATTAATCATAGCCTTCTTTTGTCTTATATATATATATATATATATATATATATATATATATATATATATATATATATATATATATATATATATATATATATATATATATATATATATATATATATATATATATACACACACACACACACACACACATATATATTATATTATATATCTTTATATAGATATTATATATATTATATATATATATATATATATATATATATATATATATATATATATATATATATATATATATATATATATAAGTGGTACCTCGACATACAAAAGTCCCTACTTACGAAAAACCCAAGTTACGAAAGCAAAGACGAAGAAGATTTTTTTGCTTCTGCATACGAAAATAATTCAGGTTACGAAAGGGTGTTACTGTTAATTCCCGAGATTTGCCCCAGACCACCAAGAACAATTTTAAAACTCGCGCGCCTCTAACTCTGTAGACTCGCCACCGTCCTCCCCACTCTCCCATTGGTTCCTGATGCTAGTCACTGCCATAAGATCCTGCTCTCCTATTGGTCAGCATCTATCCCATGAGCCTCTACGTAAAGGCGTCTTCGGCCACTTCGTCACACCAGCGTTATCGTACGCACGCGGAATTCGTTCGTTCACATATTCGTATTTCGTTTGTTAACGTAAATTCGTGTTAGTGATTTCGCTTTCTACTTTATTGTGTTGTGTGTGAACTTAATTAACTTAATTATAGTCATGGTCCCAAGAAAGTTACTGAAGTTCACAGAAAGAAGAGG
>NC_061101.1:12889701-12896154 GCF_015104395.2 Macrobrachium nipponense | reverse complement strand
ACAGAAAGAAGAGGATGCTTTCTATGGAGACAAAGATCGAGATCATTAAAAAGTATGAAGCTGGCATGTGGTTGAGTGTGATCGCTAAGGAATACAGCCAAAATCCATCGACGATAGGCACCACCCTTAAGCAGAAGGAAGCCATCAAAGCAGCTACACCTTCCAAGGGCATGACTATTTTGTCCAACAAAGGAGCCATGTGCATGATGAGATGGAGAGGCTGCTTCTTGTATGGATAATAGACAAAGAAATCGCCACAAGGTCAGCGCTATTTTCGGTGATCTGATTGCCCAGGCCGAAGACAATGGGTGGTTTGATAAATTCCGTAAACGGACTGGCAACCATTCAGTGGTGCTGCATGGGGAGGCTGACAGCTCGGACACAAAAGTGGCCGAAGCTTTTATTAAGACGTTCGACGAGATGACGATCAATGAAGGCTACAGTTCTCACCAAGTCTTCAACTGTGATGAGACTGGCCTTTTTTGAAAAAAAATGCCTCGTCGGACGTACATCACGGAGGAAGAAAAGAAGCTACCCGGGCATAAGCCTATGAAAGATAGGCTTACACTCACACTATGTTCCAACACCAGTGGGGATTGTAAAGTCAAGTCCTACTTGTGTATCATTTGGAGACTCCTCGAGTCTTCAAGGCCCACAAAGTGCTAAAGGAGAAGCTTCCAGTGATGTGGAGGGCTAATGTGAAAGCCTGGGTAACGAGACTTTTGTTCACGAGTGGGTAAATCTGTGTTTCGGCCCGACAGCGAAGAAATTCTTAGAAGAGAAGCGCCTCCCTTTGAAGTGTCTGCTGTTGTTGGACAATGCCCCTGCTCACCCTCCTGAACTCAAGGAAGATATCCTAGCGGAGTATTCTTTCATCAAGGTTCTTCATCTTCTGCCTAACACCACCCCTCTCCACCAGCCCATGGACCAGCAAGTGATATCGAACTTCAAGAAACTGTATACGAAACATCTTTTCAAGTGATGTTTCGACATCACCGATACCACAAACCTCACCTTGCATGAATTTTGGAAAGAGCATTTTGATATCGTCATATGCATCCAACTCCTCGATCAAGCTTGGCTCATGGAGGAGACTCTGGACTGATGCCATATCCGCCCAAGACTTCGAGGGATTCAATGTGGGCGAAGCTGATGCAGATGCAGAAACAGTTGACAATCCTGAAACTGTTTCGCAACCAAATCTTGACGAGATCGTTGCTCTCGCTGGTCGTCGATGAGGACGACATCAATGACCTCTCGAGGAGCACCAAGAGGAGTTTACGACGGATGACCTGAAGGAGTTGGAGGCCATGCAACATAACATTATTCAAGAAGAGTTCTCTAGCAGCGGCGAGGAGGAGGAGGAGGAGGACCCTATGACAATGGAAGAAATTAAGGATGCTCTAGCTGCTTTTCATAAAGTGCAATCATTTGTAGAAAAGAGACACCCCGAAAAGGCTTACACAGGTCGTATGCTTGCTCAGTTCAATGACGTTTGCCCGAGTCGTTTCAGGAACATTGTGAAAAGCAGGCAGAAGCAATCTTCCTTGGATAGTTATTTTTTTAGAGGCCTGTAGTAGTAGTAAGCAAACAGGAAGATCCAAGTGATACGAAAAAACAGGAAGTTGAAAATGGTGAAGATTGTGAAATTTTGTGAAAAACGTAAAGTATAAAAAAGTAAAAAAAATAAATAAATAAATAAATAAAATTAATTTTAAGTTTTTTGTGAAGTTAAGTGTTAATGTTTCTGCTGTTTGTTAATGTGTTTCGTAAAGTTTAGTGTCAATGTTTTCTGCCATTTTTTTAATGTGTTTCGTAAAGTTAAGTGTTCATGTTTTCTGCCATTTCTCCTCCTCCTCTGTCGCCACTTTCGGAGATCGCCTTATTCGAAAGGTAAGGTTCCACATTTTACTACATATGTACGTACAGTATTTCTTGTACCATGTATACTAATACACTTGATTTACAGGTACATATAGTATATATAGTTTATGTTAGGTATTGAATGGTCTAAATTGTTGTATTTCATTGTTTATTGGTCAATTTAGCTTTATTATAAAATTTACTGTGGTGTTTTTGTAGGACTTTGAACGAATTAGGCAATTTATATGTAAAATGCGGATCAAGATACGAAAAAATCAGGTTACGAAAGCCGCTTCATAATGGATTAATTTCGTATCCTGAGGTACTACTGTATATTTACATGTCAGTTGCCTAATTCGTTCCAAACCCTACAAAAACACCACAGTAAATTTTATAATAAAGCTAAATTGACCAATAAACAATGAAATACAACAATTTGGACCATTCAATACCTAACATAAACTACATATACTATATGTACCTGTAAATCAAGTGTATTAGTATACATGGTACAAGAAATACTGTACGTACATATGTAGTAAAATGTGGAACCTTACCTTTCGAATAAGGCGATCTCCGAAAGTGGCGACAGAGGAGGAGGAGAAATGGCAGAAAACATGAACACTTAACTTTACGAAACACATTAAAAAAATGGCAGAAAACATTGACACTAAACTTTACGAAACACATTAACAAACAGCAGAAACATTAACACTTAACTTCACAAAAAACTTAAAATTAATTTTATTTATTTATTTATTTATTTTTTTTACTTTTTTATACTTTACGTTTTTCACAAAATTTCACAATCTTCACCATTTTCAACTTCCTGTTTTTTCGTATCACTTGGATCTTCCTGTTTGCTTACTACTACTACTACAGGCCTCTAAAAAAATAACTATCCAAGGAAGATTGCTTCTGCCTGCTTTTCACAATGTTCCTGAAACGACTCAGGCAAACGTCATTGAACTGCGCTAGCATACGACCTGTGTAAGCCTTTTCGGGGTGTCTCTTTTCTACAAATGATTGCACTTTATGAAAAGCAGCTAGAGCATCCTTAATTTCTGCCGTTGTCATAGGGCCCTCCTTCTCCTCGCCGCTGCTAGAGAACTCTTCTTGAACGACGTTATGTTGCATGGCCTCTAACTCCTTCAGGTCATCAGTCGTAAGCTACTCTTGGTGCTCCTCGAGAAGGTCATTGTCGTTGTCCTCGTCGATAACCAGCCCCATGGACTGGCCGAGAGCATAAATCTCATCAAGATCTGGTTGCGAAACAGTTTCAGGATCGTCAACTGTTTCTGAATCTGCATCAGCTTCGCCCACGTTTAATCCCTCGAAGTCTTGGCGGATATAGCATCAGGCCAGAGTTTCCTCCACGAAGAAGTCAAGGTTCACCTCGAAACCTCCTACCAAGCTTGATCAATGAGTCGGATGCTTGTGACAATATCAAAATGCTCCTTCCAAAATTCACGCAAGGTAAGGTTTGTGGTATCGGTGATGTCGAAACATCTCTTGAAAAGATGTTTCATATACAGCTTCTTGAAGTTCGATATCACTTGCTGGTCCATGGGCTGGAGGAGAGGGGTGGTGTTAGGCAGAAGATAAAGAACCTTGATGAAAGATACTCTGCTAGGATATCTTCCTCGAGGCCAGGAGGGTGAGCAGGGGCATTGTCCAACAACAGCAGACATTTCAGAGGGAGGCGCTTCTCTTCCAAGAATATCTTCACTGTCGGGCCGAAACACAGATTTACCCACTCGGTGAACAAAAGTCTCGTTACCCAGGCTTTCACATTAGCCCTCCACATAACTGGAAGCTTCTCCTTTAGCACTATGTGGGCCTTGAAGGCTCGAGGAGTCTCCGAATGATACACAAGTAGGGGCTTGACTTTATAATCCCCACTGGCATTGGAACACAGTGTGAGCATAAGCCTGTCTTTCATAGGCTTATGCCCGGCAAGGCCAATATAGTATAGGTCAGTCGGAGAGAAACAGCCGTGACAAATTTCGTGGGCCACATCTCCAGAAAGACCCTAGGTGTGGTTGTCGGCCACGGGTCACTTAAAAGGGTCAGGTGGGAATTTTGTGTCGGCGTGGGGTGAATTGTGGCCCACTCTGGAAGGTGAGTCACCGATAATCTCTTCTCCGTCTGACCTCTACTATATTGCCCTTGATGCCCGGGTAGCTTCTTCTCTTCCTCCGTGATGTGCGTCCAACGAGGCTTTTTTCCAAAAATGGCCAGTCTCATCACAGTTGAAGACTTGCTGAGAACTGTAGCCTTCGTCGATCTCTGTGTTTTCATAATTAGAATCGATATGAAATCCCCTCAACCATGCTAGCCGATTCGAGCGTTTGAGCAACGTAGCCTTGTTATGAATACTTATCATATCACCGTGATTCATATAAATCATTCGAGCTACAAATGTCCTTTAATATCTAATTCGCTCTACCTCGGAATTGATATATTTTCATATATGTACCGAAGGGGAATTTTTACTTGATAATAATTTCGTCCCCCCATGGGATCGAAAACACCGAGATTGATAGTGATTTGTAATGGTCAGAATCGATATAAACTTATTAGCTTCTCTGCTGGCCGACTCGGTAGCGTCACTGTCCATTTCTGATTTCGTTTCCTGTCCACTGGACGGTGGTTCGATCCCATGGGGGGACGAAATTATTATCAAGTAAAAATTCCCCTTCGGTACATATATAAAATTATATCAATTCCGAGATAGAACGAATTAGATATTAAAGGACATTTGTAGCTCAAATGATTTATATGAATCACGGTTATGTGATAAGTATTCATAACAAGGCTACGTTGGTCAAACGCTTGAATCGGCTAGCATGGTTGAGGGGTTTCATATCGATTCTAATTACTAAAACACCGAGATCAACGGTGATTTGTAATGGTCAGAATCGATATAAACTTATTAGCCTCTCTGCTGGCCGACTCGATAGCGTCACTGTCCGTTTCTGATTTCGTTTCCCGTCCACTGGACGGTGGTTCGATCCCATGGGGGGACGAAATTATTATCAAGTAAAAATTCCCCTTCGGTACATATATGAAAATATATCAATTCCGAGGTAGAGCGAATTAGATATTAAAGGACATTTGTAGCTCGAATGATTTATATGAATCACGGTGATGTGATAAGTTCATATATATATATATATATATATATATATATATATATATATATATATATATATATATATATAAATATATATATATATATATATATATATATATATATATATATATATATATATATATATATATATATATTATGAGATTCAGGGTCTCTGTAACACGGTTTTTTGGACTTTGCTCCTTGTCAAAGCATCGGATGTAGCTGAAAGTTGACATATGTATATTTTACAACCACACACAAATTTTGTCAGCATTATCAATAACCTAAACCCGATAGTTTTAATTTTTATAGAGTAAAAATGATCTAGCCGACGCCATGGCCAATGATTACGAGCCAAGAGTCGAAAAACATTCATTACGTAAGCAAGGTAAACAAACACCTTTTGACTAAATGTTGCCCCGCCTATCCACCAGACAGAAATGCCATCGGCTCTGAAACCTAAAGACTTTATGAATGGTGGAACGATACATAGATGTGGGTGGGGTATCAGTGCTAGCGTAGTAATACTACTGTAGCAGTAGTGCCGCTACAGTATAGCAGTAATATACATGAATTAAACGTTTAGACCAACTGCTGGGATCCTTGAGGATCTTTTAGCACTTCTTACAACTACTCGAGAAATTAGTTCTTATAGCCAGAAGTTAAATTTTCTAATCCAACAATGCCCATGGTAGCCTTCAGTGTTATCCTGAATTATAACGAGGCGAAAGTGGGTGGAGCCTCATGAAGTCACCATTCTGACGATAATTATTGGTGAAGGTTTAAAGCCAATATACGGTACCGTCTTTTTTTTTTTTTCTTTTAGTAAATTGGTAGATAGCCGATAAATAAAAATTGCTTGGCATTGGATATAGCAGTTATCAAATCAAGCTTGTCTACTATGTTTTTGGTAATTACCAACTATTCCCTACATCTTGTCAATCTGATTGTGACCTATAAAGTAGACTGTAATTTCTTTGGAAACTTATTTTGGGAGTTAGACTAGTAATCGAAGTGTTTTTGTATTTATTAACATATTTTGTTGGTTTGTTCATTATGTCAATTATCAGTGGGGAGGTTCCAGAGTTCATAAAGGTGTACTGCTTTGCATGTATTTAAATTTGTATGTCATTGTTGCCAGAGGTTTAGCCTTCGTTACGTATAGCCAATCATCCATCGAGAAAGAGGGAAGAAATGATGTCATAAGTTACGTAACGAGTGCGTTCGAAACCTTTTCTCTGAGTAAGTTGGCCCGTCTTCAAAAAAAGGTCACTTTTACATTATAAGTACCAAATTCATTCAACCTACGTAGTGCAGAATACACTCAAAATTAATGTGTTGATATAATATGTATTCTGAATAAGCGTTATATTTATGAAATGCATAGATGAAAAACAAATTATTGAGAACCAAAAATCCGTGTTACAGAGGCCCTGAATCTCATAGTATATATA